>NC_083762.1:3275001-3330001 GCF_963514075.1 Conger conger | reverse complement strand
AAAGGCACCTGAATTGCTTCAGTGTAGAATATCCAGCTTTGTAACTGGATTTGTATGTACAAATATGATCTGTGTGAGTAACTCCGGATAAGAAGTTCTGCTAAGTGACGAAATGTAGTGTAATCTTCGAGAAGATCACAGAGCGTTCTGAGGATCTAGAGCGTTCAGTTTCCCGGGAGACTGCAGAGGTGTGGAATCGGGGTGGTGGGACAGAGGTGCGCTGGGCTTCAGGTGTGCCTGCCAGCTGAGCGGCAGGTGAAGCTGTCTGCACGCAGCCTTGCTCTCGGACCTGTGCTGTTCAGGGTGGCGCTGGGGTAGGGGGTGCTCTAAGGACGGCAGGTTAAAGGTTAAAGGTGAAAGGTTAAGGGCAAAGGGACAAGAGGGGAAGACACCATTTATTATACAGTCGTCTTCTCAGTTATCACTGGTGATGGCTATTCCCAGCTGTCCGAGCACACACACACCCTCATACACGCACACTCCCGCGCGCACACACACACACACACACACACACACACACTCAGCAAACTCCCTCAGTCCCTCCTGCGGGTCTCCAGAGGGTTGCCTGTTGACGAAACTACAGGGAAACAGAGAGATGAAGTGTCTGCCTCCGTCTCTGGAGGATAGAGTTTAAAAAATGTCTTTCCAAAAGCAGTGATGTTTTATGCAATGTGTGTGTGTGTGTGTGTGTGTGGTTGTGTGCGCGTGTGTGTTTTCTTTTCATGTAATTCCCTTTTCCCTGTCACAGCCATTGTTCTTTAGCAGCGGTTGACATGTTTGATAGACAGAGGCTTTGAGTTCCGGTTCACACATCTCCCAGTCTGCGATTTGACCCCGAAGCCATCCGGTGTCAGGGCAGACAGTCTACAGAGTGAATGCTAACTGCCGTTTCAAAGCACATCTTAGTCTGGAAAACACAAATGTGTTTAGATGTGTCTCCCCCTCTCCGTCTACCCCCCCCCCCTCACTCTCTCTCTCCCCTCGCTCTCTCTCTCCCCCCACTCTCTCTCTCTACCTCCTGCACTCTCTCTCCTTCTCGCTCTCTTTCTTTCAGATGTAAACTAAAGCTCGATTCGTTTGCTTGCTGTGACAAGAGAAATGCATTTACAGACGTTTGTAAAACACATTAAAGCAGAGGATAAGCGTAATGACTGTGATTCAGTAAAATATCCAGAATTAACTAATGAAGCAATATAAATATAAATATAAATATAAATAACTTTGCCGGATACATGATAGATGTAGAGACACACTGTTCCCAAGATTATATGTATATGGTAAACGTGTATAATGGTATCGTACGTATATGGTATATGTATTTATATATACGTATATGGTATATGTTCACTCTTAACTAAAAAGGGGAACTGTTGAGGACTTGAAACTAACAGATTGAATGGATTTGGTTCAATCTGTTCAACGGAGACAGGGACTGGACAGAGACAGGGACAGGGACAGGACACAGTCAGGACACAGTCAGTTCACAGAGACAGATGGACAGGACACAGTCAGGACGCAGAGACAGACAGAGAGGACACAGTCACGACACAGAGACAGACAGACAGGACACTGGACACAAAGACAGCCAGACACAGAGACAGGGACAGAGACAGGGACAGGACAGAGATAGGGACAGGACAGAGACAGGACACAGTCAGTTCACAGAGACAGACAGACAGGATACAGTCAGGACGCAGAGACAGACAGACACAGAGACAGGGACAGGACAGAGACAAGGACAGGACACAGATAGGGACAGGGACAGGGACAGGACACAGAGACAGGAGACAGGGACAGGACACAGATCGCATTCTGCAGTGGCACGCCCCGGCTCATTAACTCTCTCGCACACACAGCTGTCTCACGTCCTGAGAAAGGTATTGGGTCTCTCAGATTAGGTAATTAATTATGCCAATTAAGTGATTAAGACAGATGGGCTGGAATCCTGGAAGAGAAGGAGCCCCGTTGGGAGACCGTCGATTGGGGCTGAATTCACAGGCCACAGGGCTCAGTGGTGTGTGGGTGCTGCCCCCTTGTGTCTGTTAGGGGGATTGCACATGAAAACACAACACTACCTTTCCAGTCGAGCTTCCTAAACATTCCTCTCAAGCAATTTCCTCACTTTTCCCCACAACTATATATACTATAACTAATTTCATATTTTGGTTACTCTCCAGGGACCTTTTTTTCTGAGATTTGTTTAGTTTAGTTTCATCCCTTGTTTAGGTACACATGCTCATCACATCCTGGAGCTACAAATTCATCCCCCTACCCTCTGAACTACGGACTCTAAATCCCTCCATATGGAGTTTAGTTCCATACATTAAACCTAAAGGCCAGCGGAGAATGGGCATCCCCCTATAGCCAGGTTCCTCCCGAGAAACACAGACATTACATTATTGACATTTAGCAGACGCTCTTATCCAGAGCGACGTACAGTTGATTAGACTAAGCAGGAGACAATCCTCCCCTGGAGCAATGCAGGGTTAAGGGCCTTGCTCAAGGGCCCAACGGCTGGGCAGATCTTATTGTGGCTACACCGACCGGGATTAGAACCACCGACCTTGTGCGTCCCAGTCATTTACCTTAACCACTACGATACAGGCCATCCCAGACGACGCGCTATAAAACAGGCTCCAGTAGTAATGAGCTTAAAGTCACGGCCGGCGAGTATTTACAATTTACTTCAAACTGTCCCTCGCAGAAGTGAGCGCTATGGCACGTCGAAGTGAAGGGCGCCCTCTCGAATCAGATCTGATTCAGTCCAATGGGAAAACAGGCTTTTTGAGAGAACAATATGGATCACTCGGGCGCAGCTTCATATCAGTTGGCGAAGCTGAACGCTCGAAGTCTGGCCCTCGGTCGAGCCCTTGAGCCTCAGCCTTTGTCCTGCCCTGGCCTGGCGTGACGTATGATCTGCTGCTCCAGAGAGAAGAGTGTGTCCGTTTCACAATATCCTGGTCGCTGCTGTAGCCTCGTGGCTAGGGTACACGACTGGGACCTGGAAGTTCGGGGGTTCAAGGCCCATTCTAGCCACGATGAGTCCTTGCAACTATTGGACCCTTGAGCGAGGCCCTTAACCCCACATTGCTCCAAGGGGGATTGGCCCCTGTTTCATCTAATCAATTTAAGTTGCTAAAGCGTCATCTAGATATATATAAAGATTCAAATCACTGATTAGAGTTGCATTTCGCTGCACCCAACCATAAAGGCACAATCCTAACCTATCCCATGAAAACTCCAAACATATTGTGAAATTGAGGGTCACAGTGCTACGAGCCCTATATGCGATCTCGGTCAGTAATATTACAACTTGTGTGGCTACGTGTTGATATGCCATACTGCTGAATCATTGATCTGCACATTATGGATGAGGACAGCAACCCCGGTGAACTCTCGCTTCTACAAAGCTGGCTGCTGACAGCATCAACTTTCACTTACCCTGCACACTGTCCCCTTCCTCTTTCCTGGGGAGAGAAACTGGGTCCGGATTGGGCGAGAGCCACACCATGTGACCCGCGTGGGTTATCGTGGTGTATCTTCGGAGGGTGTTCACCAGTATCTGTAGGAAGGACCGCTTCTTAAATAGATCACTCGGCCACGGAAAACCCCTTCGACACGGGTTCCCCAACTGCTTCTGGGGCGACCACCTTCCAAGCACCATTACGACCCTAGAATGGTAACCTGTAATCTGTTAATTGATCTTGATTAGACACTTTATCTGCTCAGGGATGCGTTACATTCTTAAGCCTTTTCTTTTTCTAAATTCTAAATTCAGTGTTCTAGAACTGCGTTGCTGGCCCTGCACCAGCAGTGATTGCTACATCAGCATTAGAACATTCAGTTTAGAATGTTCTAAACACATGCGTATTTGTGACATCATTACATTACATTACATTACATTACTGGCATTTGGCAAACGCTCTTATCCAGAGCGACGTACAGTTGATTAGACTAAGCAGGAGACAATCCTCCCCTGGAGCAATGCAGGGTTAAGGGCCTTGCTTAAGGGCCCAACGGCTGTGCGGATCTTACTGTGGCTACACTCGAACCCCCGACCTTGCGGGTCCCAGTCATTTACCTTAACCACTGTGCTACAGGCCGCCCTCGTACCTTAAAGCATTAAAGCTGCATGGTGTCAGAAATAGTGGTGGGTGCCATGAAGAGTAAGTGGCTCATGTTCACGTCTCTGGACTGGATTACTCTGTGATCAGCCAGATCACCTAATGCGCTGACTTTCTGTAATGTGTAGTGTGTAATGTGGGAAGATGACTCCTTTAGAAAAAGGTTACTTTTATACATTATGTTTTCACAGCTGAAATAAGTGGGGTCTTACCTGTGTAGAAAGTGTAGAGGGCCGCTCGCCGCTCGCCGAATGTAAATGATTCGTAGAAAATTACGAGCTCAAAGACGAGGCAAATGGCAATGAGCCAAACCTGCGTTGTGTTCGAATAACTAACTGTTAGTCAAACTTAAACATGCAAAGTTATAGCTTACAGCTGGTCTCTAATACAAGAGATCGGCTGTAATAGGAAGCAGCAAACACAGGCATCCCCCTGGGACCAGGTTTTGGGCCCATTGCCCCATGGTCTCCCCCCATTACTCATCTTTCCACTGCACCTACAATAGCAGTACCCATCGGCGATTGGACAGGAATCAATGGCATCAGCAGCAGGTGCACAGTAGCCTCTGTCACAGGTGGACCAATCGCAGAGCTCGTCCTGATGGCTCTGCAGCCACATGCAGTTGCCATGGCTACAGTACCGTACAATGCATACATTCATATATTAGTCACAGGTACATTACCTGTACAGTGTGAATCCATCCTACCTACAGTAGTCTACATACAGTACTGAAGAGGTCGTTGGGTTTTGCCTTCATTTACCCAGGTACAGTAGTTGAACTGAGAATTTGGTTCTCTTATTGTTGCACAGGAGAATCCTTGAGTAGGGAATGGACCAACGATGACTGCATTGATGCCAGTAAATCATATTGCCAGATACACACAGGGTACAGACCCGTGCCAAAGAAATGCATAATTACTTATTCATCTGATTGTTGTTATTCTTATGACTATTTTAAAATGCAAAAAACTTATTTGCGGACAATTTAAATGTGTGGTCTTGCCATCTGATTCCAGACACTTCTCAAGTCCTGTCGGTTCATAATACCTTGTGTAATAACCCAGTAAGTCCAATTTGTTCTGTTTTCTCCCCTGGGTGGACTGAATCAGGTAGGTGCAATCCAAATATCCATACACTAGCATTGCATAGTACAGTGCTAGCATTTGTATACTCAATATACTCTGGTCAAGACACTGAATAAACATTATATTCTTTGAGGTCATACTCAAACTCAAACTCTAACCGCATTCCTTATGTGAAAACCTAAAAAAAATACCTAATTCATATGTTTCTGAGCATACGTCAGAGAGTGATATGCATCTAATCTACATACTACATAATAGCTTTATGATTCATTGATTCACTCATGAGCTGTTAGCATTATTTGCGAAGTTAAAATGTAATTGTCTAACAGGAGGAAAGTGAGGTGAATGTGTTCAGAAATATTCTCTGCTGTCTGTAAGGTGTCTCCAGGCATTCAGCAGTAATGGGAATCCAGTACCCACGGGGCAGTATTACCAGGACCACAGAGGTGTTAATGGCCAGTCAACATTTAGGAGCAGAATTTCCTCATTCTCCGGTTTCTTGCCTCCGCTAGCACTTTGCTAACAGGCTGGCAAAGAAACATCCTCTAAACTGGACAGAACTGGTCATATCCAGGGAGGGAAATTGGTGGTGTTTGGGGGGAGTTGAACTGGACAATACAAATAGTGTTCCTCTTCACAAACCACAAGCAAAATGTTTTCCCTCATTAGCAGAACTGCTAACAGCTTGGTTTGAAATTCATATATTTGCTGAATGGCTGTCATTGGCAGAATTAAGTATATATTTCATTCCTCCGAGCTGTCGACCCTGGTCACCACAGCCTGGTCACCACAACCACAGTCACTGACCGCATTTCCCCTAAAGATAACCCACAACACAATCCCTTTTCTGCTTTACTGTCTGTGACTACAGACTACCCTTGTTTGCTGATATTTAAGCTACCGATTTTCCTCACTCTTGAAACGAAAATGTTTTTGTTGACAAGCATTTTTTTGTTTGTTTTGTTTTGTTTGACATATCAGACAATGTAGGTCCTTCATTCTGACTCACAAAAAATCCCAGGCTACTGAAACACTTTTACTTTTATTTCTGAATAACCAATAAAAGAGGAACTGAATCTTTTAAGGTTTAAGGCCTGTTTCCCTCTAAGAAAACCTGAGAACAGCTATTTAGCCATCAGAATCACCCATTCTTTCTCATCCATTCATCCATCTCAATGATTCAACGGGACAACAGGTTTTAACATTTCTACATAGGTTCCATGGATTAGAGTCAATGACTTAATTAAATGTAATCATCGGAATTAAATGATGTGATTTCATTTGATTGCGGAAAAGCTCATAAAATGTCATTAAGCAAATCAAATCTGCTGACATGTGCTCAATATGATTGGCATTTTTCATGAAGCTTTTTCTTCTTCTTCAAAGAAAACCAAGCAAAGCACTGAATCTTGGAATTCCAATAGTTATCAAAGATTATTTTCTACAGCAGACGAGTGTTTCTCATCTTCTTTGCAGTCGATTATTATTATTATTATTATTATTATTATTATTATGTTCAACCACAGAACTTGATCTTGAAGTGTGGGGTGTCTTGGCTGTACTCAAGTCTGTTTTCTTCACAATCTCTTGCCATAATCACGTTATACTTATGTGAATATATAATCATATCAGCATAATTATACTGTTCATTAGTGAGTAGACTCGTACAACAACGACAAAGGCTAATACCAACCATGCATATGTCAGAGGTGGGGGGTAAACAGAGACCAAATTCTTGTGCTCTGAATTTGCTACATGAATGAATGTTTTCTCAGTTTGCTTATAATTGCAAAAGTACTCTCGTTTACACCAAAACTCAACCAGGTCAGAGTTCGGGATCAGTTCCTCTTTAGATTTGCTGTACCTTGCTGGGAAAAAAAATGTGCCCCATAGTGGACTTGGGGGCTGACTGTGGCCTGGTGGTTAAGCTACATGAAGGGAATCTGGGAGGTTGGTGGTTCAAGTCCCGGGGTAGCCACAATAAGATCAGTAGAGCTGTTGGGCCCTTGTGCAAGGCCCTTATCCCCACATTGGCCCAGGGGGGATCGTCCCCCACCAAGCCTAATCACCTGCAAGTAGCTTTGGATAAAAACGTCAGCTAAATAACAAATGATTGATTTATATACTTTGAGGCTTCAGCAAACCCAATGCTACATTGGGACATTTTTGGAGAGGAACATGGATGAAATTGACGGTCGTAGGAGAATAATCGCTTGAGTCTTCGTCTCCTGATCCCGTCAGGGGCATCGTTCTTCGGCATTCTCGTCCTCCTCCACCTGGACCATGTTCTTCATCTCCATCTTCCTGGTGTCCATCTCCAGGAGGGGGTCAGGGGTCGCGAGGAGCGTGGAGCCGCTGGTCTCCCACGGTCTGCTGGGAATAACGGACGCTGTGACGCGGGTCCAGACTGAGGACACTGAGGACGACAGCGGTCAGCAGGTCCTCTGAACTGCAACTTAAACCACTTGCAGGGCATGTGCGACCATGTTTGCAAACATTACATTTTTTACATTACGGCGGCATTTAGCAGACGCTCTTATCCAGAGCGACATACGACAAAGTGCAAATCAAACACAAGAACACGTGCAAAAGTGGACCTGAGAGGACAGTACTGTTCCGAGTCCTAGTGTGAACATACAGAAATTCAGAACAAACGGTTACTGTTTAACTATGTTAAATTGACATTCCATTTAGTTGGCCACCCATGCATTTTAAATACAAATGGACTTAGGTCTAACAGCACCAGCTAGCTGATTCATTGCTTACCTGTGATTTATTTTTAAAGGTAAGAACTAATAGTTTCATTTTCCGCTCCGATACTGGAGTCTAAATTTTTGCTTATGCCCTTACGGTATGTGGGTCTTTCTGGATAAAAGTGTCTCCTGCATATCTTAATGTAATGTCATTTACAGTCACAACGAGGTGGTCACATTGATCCTGGGTGTAACTGGGTATGATTCACTCAGGGCCAGGGGTACTCACATCTTAAAACTGCCTGCTTTCTGCTTCTTTCCTGTGGTATGGAAGAGAGAAATGTAAATATTTTCAGACATGAGTCGCATGGAAAATCAAAAATCACAGTTTGTCTCAGATCTTTCAAGAGACCTGGGAATTAAGTATTTTAGTATTCTTTGTCACATAATATTGTCACCTGTATTACATAATTCATTCATTCATTCATTCATTCATTCACTATCTTAACCTGCTTATCCTGAACAGGGTCACAGGGGGGCTGGAGCCTATCCCAGCATACATTGGGCGAAAGGCAGAATACACCCTGGACAGGTCGCCAGTCCATCGCAGGGCACACGCACCAGTCACTCACACACTCATACCTATGGGCAATTTTAGACTCTCCAATCAGCCTAACCTGCCTAACCTGCATGTCTTTGGATTGTGGGAGGAAACCGGAGTACCCGGAGGAAGCCCACGCAAACACGGGGAGAACATGCAAACTCCGCACAGAGAGGCCCCGGCCAACCGGGGGATAAATAATATGAATACTAATAATAGTGCTCACTTAATTTCTGTACAGTACATTAGTATTTTTGTTTTTAACTAAATGGTAAAATAGTCAATGGTCTACCTATATATCGCGCCTTCATCCAAAGCTCTGTACAATTGATGCTTCTCATTCACCCTTTCTCACACACACACACACACACACACACACATACACTCACACACCAACGGCGATTGGCTGCCATGCAAGGCACCGACCAGCTCATCGGGACCAATTGGGGGTTCAACCCGGCAACCGGACCACTCTTACCTCCTGAGCTGCTGTGGCCCCTTGAGCACAGATGGTAAATGGTAAATGGTTGGCATTTATATAGCGCCTTTATCCAAAGCGCTGTACAATTGATGCTTCTCATTCACCCATTCATACACACACTCACACACCGACGGCGATTGGCTGCCATGCAAGGCCCCGACCAGCTTGTCAGGAGCATTTGGGGGTTAGGTGTCTTGCTCAAGGACACTTCGACACAGCCCGGGCGGGAGATCGAACCGGCAACCCTCTGACTGCCAGACGACTGCTCTTACTGCCTGAACCATGTCGCCCCTATACAGATGGAATAGAGAGGGGAACATGGCCGTGTGCGCGGAGGACACACTCACGTATGTGTGCGCCGACTGCAGCCGCCACAACCGCCAGCAAGACCAGGGCCGAAGCCAGACTCCAAAGCAGATAGGGGCCGGGGATCAGCGCCTGAGGAATTGAGTCATGACCACGTTGTAAGCAGGTTGTACACCAGGTTATAAGCTAGTTGTAAGAGTGATTTTCAAATGTCCCGTGGAACAGGTGAGCGAGCAGCTATAACATTAAATATTACATCACATTTTTTATCACATCTTATCCACAGCAACCTAATGTTTTTCTGCCAACAATACAACTGACGATCTGTTAAGTACTTTGCTCAAGGGTGTGTCATGGAAAAAATAGTCCCCACTGAATTTCTGGTGCTGCTTCAAAAAGTGCATTGTTTATTGAAGCGGCAGGGAGAGAATACACGTGAACAGAGTCTCTGTGATTCTCAGACTAGCACAGATTTTCTGACTTCCCTTTGTGGTTCAATACCATGCCACACTCATGCTAGCATATTCTACAGCTATTGTGCAAAGCCTGGGAGATCGTTTTCTGTTTTTCAACCTTGGATACTCTGCAAGCAAGCTTCTTCTGCTTTTTGAGGGTAAATACAGGTTTTTTCTCACATCTGTCCCTTGCCTGACCTCCACAGGTGCACAGCAGCATCTCCACTAGGAGTTAAACCTGCAGCATCTCCACTAGGAGTTAAACCTGCAGCATCTCCACTAGGAGTTAAACACACAGCATCTCCACTAGAAGTTGAACCTGCAGCATCTCCACTAGGAGTTAAACCTGCAGCATCTCCACTAGGAGTTACACCCACAGCATCTCCACTAGGAGTTAAACCTGCAGCATCTCCACTAGGAGTTAAACCTGCAGCATCTCCACTAGGAGTTAAACCTGCAGCATCTCCACTAGGAGTTACACCCGCAGCATCTCCACTAGGAGTTAAACCTGCAGCATCTCCACTAGGAGTTAAACCTGCAGCATCTCCACTAGGACTTAAACCTGCAGCATCTCCACGAGGACTTAAACCTGCAGCATCTCCACTAGGAGTTAAACCTGCAGCATCTCCACTAGGACTTAAACCTGCAGCATCTCCACTAGGAGTTAAACCGGCAGCATCTCCACTAGGAGTTACACCCACAGCATCTCCACTAGGACTTAAACCTGCAGCATCTCCACTAGGAGTTAAACCTGCAGCATCTCCACTAGGAGTTAAACCTGCAGCATCTCCACTAGGAGTTAAACCGGCAGCATCTCCACTAGGAGTTACACCCACAGCATCTCCACTAGGAGTTAAACCTGCAGCATCTCCACTAGGAGTTAAACCTGCAGCATCTCCACTAGGAGTTAAACCTGCAGCATGTCCAATAGGAGTTACACCCGCAGCATCTCCACTAGGAGTTAAACCTGCAGCATCTCCACTAGGAGTTAAACCTGCAGCATCTCCACTAGGAGTTAAACCTGCAGCATCTCCACTAGGACTTAAAGCCACAGCATCTCGGCTACAAGCCCATGTCCCTGTCTGCCACCGTACCTTCAGACCCAACCAGGTGGAGTTCTCAGAGGTCTGCTCCACAGTTGGACTTTCCGTCGAATAGTACCAGTCACCTGCATACAGAGTAAGACATGTTCCTCGCGTGAGAACAAACCAATAGCAAATATATGGTTTATCCACTGAATTTTTCAGTGCTGTGCATCAATGCTATGCATCTGAAAAATACTGTACCTTCTGTGGGCGTATCTGTGGTCAGTGTGTCTGTAGTTTCTGGGTCAGCCGGCCAATAGGATGTAGAAATGTCTGGTGTCCATGGAAACACAGAAATGAGACACATGTGCACTCTATATAAGGGACACAGATATACCTATTTCATGTTTACAGGACACATTTGGCCAATATTTAATTAAAATTGGACATTTTATTACATTGACAAAAAAAGATATATAATGTTGGAAACACGAGGGAACATAACTGGTCTATTCCAAGAACAACACCACATGAGGTTTTATTGACGTAATAAAAATTACAATGTGATTTTCAGTTGTCAATTTGTTTTAATCTGGGGCGTCACTGTGACGTGAGAGTGTCTAACGGCTCTGAACGCTTTTCCTTTTTTTTTACTTTCTGTTGCGAATGTCGCAGCTTTCCGAGAGGAAAAACTTGGGTGATGGTAGTGGCGGTTGTTTTAAACGTTTGTTATTGTTTCATTTTTTTTTGCCCGAGAGGCCCAGATTATTATTTTACAACAATGGAAGGATAAATAGTTATCCACTCAGCTAGAGGATTGCGTCGTTTTTCATAATATTTCATTAAACGTCACCTCCGATAAATTTATTTGTCCTTGTTTATACTGCTTGCTTTCATTCGTTTGTTTGTTTTACATTTTTGCGTAGGACCCTTTTCTTTTTTTAAAATAACCGAACTAACTGATCCAAATTAAAAGGGAGAAGCAGGACAGCGTCTGATCGTGTGTTATGGGTTGAAGAGGGGCCTGGCGTGGGTCTGAAGACGGCCTCCTACGGAGAGGGTGAGTTCATCCGTTTCCATTTTGTCAGTTATCAACATGGTATTTCTCTTTGCTGTATACTGTTTTATGAAACCCATCCATCCATCCATCCATCCATTATCTGAACCCGCTTATCCTGAACAGGGTCGCAGGGGGGCTGGAGCCTATCCCAGCATACATTGGGCGAAAGGCAGGAATACACCCTGGACAGGTCACCAGTCTATCGCAGGGCACACACACCATTCACTCACACACTCATACCTATGGGCAATTTTAGACTCTCCAATCGGCCTAACCTGCATGTCTTTGGACTGTGGGAGGAAACCAGAGTACCCGGAGGAAACCCACGCAGACACGGGGAGAACATGCAAACTCCACACAGAGAGGCCCCGGCCGACGGGGATTCGAACCCAGGACCTCCTTGCTGTGAGGCGGCAGTGCTACCCACTGCACCATCCGTGCCGCCCAGTTTTATGAAACCGAATACCTGAAATTAAACGTCAGTACCCAAAATAACTGCAACGTATTGAAATATAAGGGAAACAAACTACATTTAGGCCCTGGAACTTCTTAAAGCTTTGATGTCTCAAAAGTACAGTCTCCAATCTACAGACTGCAGAGACAAAGTTGCTTAAAGTCCGTTCTGGAGTCTGTGCTTGAGGCCTTACCTGTAGTTGGACTTTCAGTGGTCTCTCTCTCTGTGGGCACAGGAGTTTCTGTTGTAATAGGATCTTCTACTGTAGTAGGATATTCTGTTGTAGTAGGATCTTCTGTTGTAGTTGGATCTTCTGTTGTTGTTGGATCTTCTGTTGTAGTTGTAGAAGGATCTTCTGGTGTAGTTGTAGTAGGAGCTTGTGTTGTTGTTGGATATTCTGTTGTAGTTGTAGAAGGATCTTCTGTTGTAGTTGTAGTAGGAGCTTTTGTTGTAGGAGGTGCTGGGAAACATATTGACACAATTCAACCAGTTAATCATTTTGGAAGGATACTGCACATCAAACACTACCAACTCGCTTTCTACGGATGGGGCCAATTTGATTTCAGTTCAGGAAATACATTTTAATTGAATCAAGGAACTGGAAAACAAAAGTCTATTATTGGAGCGGAAATTATCCTTATGTAGGTGGCACGGATGGTGCAGTGGTTAGCACTGCCGCCTCACAGCAAGGAGGTCCTGGGTTCGAATGCCCGTCGGCCGGGGCCTCTCTGTGCGGAGTTTGCATGTTCTCCCCGTGTTTGCATGGGTTTCCTCCCACAGTCCAAAGACATGCAGGTTAGGCTGATTGGAGAGTCTAAATTGCCTGTAGGTAGAGTGTGTGAGTGAATGGTGTTTGTGCCCTGTGATGGACTGGCGACCTGTCCAGGGTGTATTCCTGCCTTTTGCCCAATGTATGTTGGGATAGGCTCCAGCCCCCCTGCGACCCTGTTCAGGATAATTGAATGAATGAATGAAATTATCCTTATCCAATTTCCATGGATGCCCCCTTGTCCTGTTACCTAAGCTCGCCCTGAAGAATCGCACATAGATCACTTTGTTAATCCCTTTAATGAATTTAAAATCAAAATCAAATCACCCCTAAGACTCCTTTTCCTAAAATTAAAGAGATTAAGTCTTTCCTCATAACTTCTTATCTTTTAGACCAGGAAACAATCTGGTTGCCCTTCTCTGAACCTTTTTCCAGCACCTCTACATCGTTCTTGTAGTACGGTCCGCAGAACTGTGTTCTCTGACAAAGGTATTGCATAAGGCCAGTATAACGTCATTTGAGCGGGTGTACATCCCGGTGTTGTGCTCACACACCTGCGGCACTCACCTGCGGTCAGGATCAGGTGGACCGCCTCCTTCTGGTCGTTAAACAGCCCCGGGATGTGCACGCGGCACCCGTAGATCCCGGCGTCGCTGCCGACGGTGTCCCGGATGGTGAGGGAGACGTCCCCGGAGGACAGGCGCCCGAGCAGGACGTACCTGCGCGACTGGCTGTAGGTCACCGCCCGGCCGTCCGTGGACACCACCTCGTTGTTGCAGCCCCTGCTCGGCACGTAGCCCCGCCCCCAGCACATGTGCAGGGCGCCATAGTAACCGGCGTCGTACCGGCACGGCAGGGTGACGCTCCGCCCGATGAAGCCGTACACGATGCGGCCGGGGCGGGCCACTGAGGGAGAGGAGGAGGAGGAGGAGGAGAGAGAGGAGCAGGGAGAGGAGAAGGAGGAGGAGGAGGGAAAGGAGGAGGAGAAGAAGGAGGTGGTGGAGGGAGAGGAGGAGGAGGAGGAGGGAGAAGGAGAGGAGGAAGAGGGAGAGTTGAAGGAGGAGGAGGGAGAGGAGGAGGAGAAGAAGGAGGTGGTGGAGGAGGAAGGAGTGGAGGAGGAGAAGAAGAGAGGAGAAGGAGGGAGAGGAGGAGGAGGGGGGAGAGGAGGAGGAGGAGAAGGAGGTTGTGGAGGGAGAAGAGGAGGAGGGAGAGGAGGAGGAGTAGGAGGAGGAGGGAGAGGAGGAGGAGGTGGAGGAGGGAGAGGAGGAGGAGGAGGAGGGAGAAGGAGAGAAGGAGGAATATAATAATAAGAAGCAGAAGTCCGTAATGTAACACCCTAAACATTCTGCTAATTTTAAGGAATTTCCTTGATCAGTTTTCATTCACATTTAATTTGATCGATCAAATTCTTAACAGCAAATTATCAGTCATTAATCATTCATTAGCATTCCTAATTCTGTTAAGACTGGCCGATCAATACTTGAATATCGTACATCAGCCTTAAAATCAGATATTGTGATATGGAAGAATTATATGGATTCATGTGGATGTGATGAATGTAATTTATGACAACGTAACATATTGACTGAAAGCAGCAATAGTTAGCATATTTGCCAATATATTGCTATATAATAAGTGCTAAATTCTCCATAAATATAGATTTCTTTAAGTATTACAATACAAAAATTACACTCTGTTGATACTCTTATTTATTTCTATATATTTTCAAATATATTCCATAACTGTAAGGAAAGACTTATGCCCTTACACCCCCCTAACAACAATGCAGTTGCTTTAACACTGCATGTGGTATTTAGATTGTTAAATGTACATTTAAAACCATGAACTGAACATGAATCTTCATTTAACAGGGTTCAATCCGGTCTTTTTTACCTGGGAACAGATGGCACAGAAGTCCGAACAGGAAGACGTGGCCACAGAGTGTCTTCATGGTGAAGTGGTCGGAGATGTACACACACAAGCACACATATATGTGCGAGCACACACACACGGACTCTCACGAACACACACACACACACACACACGCACACTCACTAACACACACACACACACTCGAAGTTTACTTCCTTGGGTCAGTTGACTTCCTCTTCCCTATCTGCACTTGAGCGAATCATCATAAAATCAGTACTCTGAGGGGTCAATTTAATTTTGTGTTTTAAATTAATTTTTGTGGTAACAGCACTGCCAATTTGCCTGGAAATAAATCAGTTATACAGAAGATACTGTAATACATTTTTTTGTAAAAAAAAAATAAAAAACGTACACAAGAGAAATCACATTGTAAATCTCAGCCACATGTACACTGCTGCTGGATAAAAGAATGGGTTAAATCATGTTCATGCGTTTTCCTTTTAATTCCATCTGTGTAAAGCACTTTGTTTGTTTTGAAAAGTGCTACAGTATAAAAATAAAGATTATTATTTGACGGTAACGATTCTGCCATTCAGACTGTTTCACACTAAATGACAGACCAAAGTGATACTCCATCAAGTGCCATGAGTGTAATACGTACCTGAATGATGTTATTGAGGTTCATTTTCATGTGTGCCAAACCGGAGTCTTCCATCGTTCTCTTCTTCATGGTGGGAAATGGCTGCATCACTTGCCAGTGAACTTTTCTGCTCATCAGCACCACCCTCTGGCAGGATCAGGTACTACAGTTCATCAGCACGGCACTGAACACACACACGGGTATGAGTGTACATTACATTACATTACATTACATTACATTAATGGCATTTGGCAGATGCTCTTATCCAGTCTAATTAGCAATGCAGGGTTAAGGGCCTTTGCTCAAGGGCCCAGCGGCTGTGCGGATCTTATTGTGGCTACACCGGGATTAGAACCGCTGACCTTGCGGGTCCCAGTCATTTACCGCTACGCTACAGGCTGCCTCTGAGTGCACATTGAAGACAAACTTTCTGATATAAAGCTTTCTATATTCCATAGGTGGTACATCTGACCTCTCTGTCATATCTCACTCCCACACACATACGCACACACACACGCGAGTGTACACTGAAGGCCACGTTTCCCACAAATTCTATATTATATACAGTACTGTGCAGAAGTCTTAGGCACCTTCAGTCTTAGTCTTTATTGTATATATGTTTATTTTTTTGTGTGTTAGTATAAAAGAACACATTTGAGATTTCCAAATATTCATTTTCTAAAAGATTTTATTTTACAGAGACATTTTTGTATTTAATTAAAACATGTAACACATTACTGTAAGCAATTGACTACATTTTACACAAAAACCTGATCAAGGCTGTCTGAGCTCAGAAGCAAGGAGCCAACCAAAGTCTGCAGAATAACTGTGGCAAGTTCTCCAACATGCTTGGAACAACCTCCCTGCTGATTGTCTTATAGAACTGCAGGACAGCGTTGGCTATCACAGAGAAGTGATGCAGTTTTAACGCCGAAGGGTGGTCACAAAAAATATTGATTTGATTTTGTTTTTAACTATTCAGCCAAATTACTAAAATGTAGTGTAAAATGTATAGTACATTTATTTAAGACCTTTCATTGAATTGTTTTTGAAAGTGCCTAAGACTTCTGCACAGAACTGTATGTGGTACATATTATAATGTCAACTCTCTCTCCCTCATGTAGGTCAGCCCGCCCACCCGTGAGAGAAGCAGCAAATGCAGTTCCGATTAACACAGTCCTCTCCCCGTGGTCTACCACAAAATTTCACTCAAGCCTCTCTTGCGTCATGAGGTCGCACTGAAGACAGACTCACCTGAAGAACCAGGGGTGGAACAAGCACCACTCGTACCAGCCTGCCACGGAGCGGGGGGCTCGGTCCAGGCAGTCACAGCATTCTCAGATTTCGGCACCAAATTCTTTTCTTTAGGGAGTTCCAGGGAGCAGTGGCTGTATTTAGTGTAAACTTCAGCTGTGGTCACTCAGAGCTCTCGGCCCTGAGACGTCTTTATACACACCCCGGCTGTGCCAGGGAGGGTCACACCGTATCGCACTCAGAGCTGTGTGTGTGTGTGTGTGTGTGTGTGTGTCGGCTTGTGATGTCTTGGGTCTCAAGGACACCCATCAAACTCCTCAACTGGAATAATATGTTCTCTTGGAACACCAAACATCCACCCCCTCCACACACACACACACACACAGACACACACACACACAGACACATACAGACACACACACACACACACACTCACACACACAGACACACACACACACACACACACACAGACACACAGACACACGCACACACAGACACACACAGACACATACAGACACACACACACACAGACACACACAGACACACACACAGACACACACACACATTTATTACATTACAGGGATTATTATCTGATCCAGAGTCACTTACAAGGCCTTCTATGTTATTTTTTTTTACCTAGTATCCATTTTATACAGCTTAGAACAGTAAACATCCACCCACTTCCCACACACACAGGCATACACAAACTTGCTCACAAGCAGACAAGCAGTACTCCCTCACACACACACACACACAGACACACACACACACACAGACACACACACAGACACACACACACACACACACACACACACACACACACACATCGCATGTATTTATGGATCCCTTCCACACATTGTTTTCTGGTCAGGATTATTGTTATTTATTACAGTTTTTTACAATCGTTTTCACACTTGTCTCAATACCATGTCCTCTTTTTCAAAACTCTTCACACAGTGTGCTTTTGAAACACACACCTGAGCACATCAGTTAACCTTTGGTGCAAAATGCACTTCAACCACCAAAACACTTAATATTTCACCCAAAAGTGACTCTTGCTGCCATAACTATAGCGCATGCTTTCCTCCATAAGACTACTTTGTCACTCAATGTACAATGAACTACAAAACACAAACAACTTGGAGCATTGCTAAATACATATATTATGTGTTTCCCTTTCCTCTATTTTTGCATCCACAAATATTTCAAGCCAAGTAGCTAAAGAAACTTTTGATCTGTTGGTTTGCCTCTCACAATAGATGGCATGACTAAGTGTGGTAAATTTACAGTAAACTGTAAATGAATGAATGTTTTACTATTTACCCAGAATCCCAAATTTTTACTCGGTAACATAAAAGAATATATGATAAAGAAACAAATCACAAAAGCAACAGTATTCTTCAAAGGGTTTAGAGTATTTTGACATTTGTTCTCACAGTGCAATATACTGTAATTCAGAAAAGAAAAATACAATACAATCAATTACTCAAAGTACATTACAATCAATAACAAATACATACCAAAAAGCTATATTTTCACTATATACAGTAATTTGCACATATATTGTCTGCCTATCAGTATCAGAAGTCTACTGTTGGCCTGGCCCATCCATCCTGTCCTCTGCATTTGGCTATAGATTTTCATCAACATCACTCCAAATGTTATCTCTTGCTATACACCGAGGAAAACATCTCTTTGCGTGCCTTTTCCAGCCCTGGATGTGTTCCACTGTTATGTCCATACACCCAGCAGCCATTGCATCTAGAAGTGACATCTGTTCATGTGGGTGGTGGTCCTAAACCTTCACATATACCTTCATAAACTTCATATTGTTCCTTGTCTCAATACCATGTCCAACCTTCACATATACCTTCATAAACTTCATATTGGTATCTGAGCTCCTTGACACCCTCAGAGTTCCTGTCAAAGGGGACAGTGTACAACTGTTTCATCCTGAATGGTTGTAGTGTCAATGTTTGGAAATATGTTGTTGTCTGCGATTATGTTGTTGCATATTTCTCTTAGCCTGATGCTGTTATTGACAATGACCATCCCAACTATTGTATCCTCCTGTTGAGGCGTAAACATTCTTCCCCTTCCCCCCTGTGTGACTGTGTGAGGTAACCGCTGGGTCCTGTAGTGAGTCAAAGACAAATGTGCACTGATACATCTGCTTCTGAAATCACAGTACTGCTGTAATATACACATCAATTGAACTTGGTTTGGTTGATGCTCTTCCGCGACGTCTTCTTCCTCTGCTTCTGGCTGCATCCATTTTCCCCACCAAGGCTAAAGAATGCAAATGCCAATCCAAAGGTGGCCCCTTTTGTATATGTGGTAACAGGGCACAAACAACAAACACCTTGGTAGGTTGTTCACTGAAATGACAGCCCGATGTTTCAACAGTACATATACAGCAGTAATAGTGGAAAAATCTCTTCAGTGACAACTACATCTATATTTTCCCTATATACATGCACATTTCAATGCAAGTATGATCACTTTTGTATAGATGGTAACAAGGCTGCAAACAAAAAAAATTTATAAACTGAATAAACTTTCTGCTCAAATCAGAATGCTTTCTTATGTATTTCAAGCATATAGTTTCATTTTTCAGAATTTTATTGGGTTTTGAACTGAAAGTTAACTGTTTTGAACAGAGTATCTAAATGTCTGCAAAAGTTGCTGTATTTGTACAAACATTTGCTGGTAGTGAACACTGACTGAGAGAGGTATTCATGAATTTTGGAAGAAGTGGTGATTGAATGCCTTTAGTATGAAAGCAATGCAAAAATATCCACAGTTTAGTTCACATAGTCTAATGATATGGTGAATGTGTTAAGTGTTTTGAAAAAGTGGACATGGTAATGAGACAAGTGTGAAAACGATTGTAAAAAACTGTAGTGTCATTATTACAGAACAGTCTCTGTAAGGGTGCACTCATTAACCTTACATCTACCTGCATTTCTCTGACAGATCACAACTGTGTCTCTTCCTGCATTTCTCTGACATATCTCACCTGTGTCTCTACCTGCATTTCTCTGACATATCTCACCTGTGTCTCTACCTGCATTTCTCTGACAGATCACACCTGTGTCTCTACCTGCATTTCTCTGACATATCTCACCTGTGTCTCTACCTGCATTTCTCTGACAGATCACACCTGTGTCTCTACCTGCATTTCTCTGACATATCTCACCTGTGTCTCTACCTGCATTTCTCTGACAGATCACACCTGTGTCTCTACCTGCATTTCTCTGACAGAGCTCACCTGTGTCTCTACCTGCATTTCTCTGACAGATCACACCTGTGTCTCTACCTGCATTTCTCTGACAGATCACACCTGTGTCTCTACCTGCATTTCTCTGACATATCTCACCTGTGTCTCTACCTGCATTTCTCTGACAGATCACACCTGTGTCTCTACCTGCATTTCTCTGACAGAGCTCACCTGTGTCTCTACCTGCATTTCTCTGACAGATCACACCTGTGTCTCTACCTGCATTTCTCTGATAGAGCTCACCTGTGTCTCTACCTGCATTTCTCTGACAGATCACACCTGTGTCTCTACCTGCATTTCTCTGACAGAGCTCACCTGTGTCTCTACCTGCATTTCTCTGACAGATCACACCTGTGTCTCTACCTGCATTTCTCTGACATATCTCACCTGTGTCTCTACCTGCATTTCTCTGACAGATCACACCTGTGTCTCTACCTGCATTTCTCTGACATATCTCACCTGTGTCTCTACCTGCATTTCTCTGACAGATCACACCTGTGTCTCTACCTGCATTTCTCTGACAGAGCTCACCTGTGTCTCTACCTGCATTTCTCTGACAGATCACACCTGTGTCTCTACCTGCATTTCTCTGACAGATCACACCTGTGTCTCTACCTGCATTTCTCTGACATATCTCACCTGTGTCTCTACCTGCATTTCTCTGACAGATCACACCTGTGTCTCTACCTGCATTTCTCTGACAGAGCTCACCTGTGTCTCTACCTGCATTTCTCTGACAGATCACACCTGTGTCTCTACCTGCATTTCTCTGATAGAGCTCACCTGTGTCTCTACCTGCATTTCTCTGACAGATCACACCTGTGTCTCTACCTGCATTTCTCTGACAGAGCTCACCTGTGTCTCTACCTGCATTTCTCTGACAGAGCTCACCTGTGTCTCTACCTGCATGGGGGACACTTGACGTGGTCGGCCAAAATGTGTTTCACCGTGTTTTTTGTCCAGAGCCCCGACATGTGATTGGCTGCAGTTGATTGGTGAGAAAAACAGCCTGATGTTGTGACGTCGAGCACTGATGAGCCGGCTCTAATGGACTCCCGCCGTGCGCTCTCACCCTTCGCCCCAGAGAACTTCACAACTTCTCCACGTTTCGCTTCCGGCGATGAGCGCTGCCTCTCGTGGTTCTGGAAGACTCCCTAGAACATTTTCAGCTTTAAAAAAAAAGGACGAGAATAAAAACCCAATATCAAGGCTGTTAATTAATGAATCATCCTGTGCATGCATTTGCCAACAGCGATAATTGAACTTGAAATGTTACATATTAATATAGGAACCCGAGTTCATGATAGATATGTTTTGCATGAATTTGGCAAAAATGTGCAGAAATATTACGCTCCCCGACAGGTCAGAGCCAATTAGTGTTCATCATTAAAATAATAATTTGCAAAAAATAATATTAAAATAATGAGTGTAATCTTGTCTCACCCTGGAGGACTGCAGTGTAGTTTCCTTCCGCGGGCCTTGAGAACGAGGCGTGTGGTTTCCAGAGCCGAGAAACCGCTCGCACTGACTCACAGATGTGAAAAACAGGCCCGAGACCAGCAGACGCAGCAGCCCACCCGGGCCGGATCGTGCTCTGCACGACGCTCTAAGGAAGTGGTATTCTGTTGGCATGGCGACACAGACACACAGAGCACAGCCGCTCGTAATGACGGCGTTTTCTTCTTGCCTCGGCCTTTATCACGCTACAGCACCGGAGCAGCGGTGGCCGTGGCGTGTTGTTTTTTCGCAAAACAGGCATCCTGCTTTCATGCGAGTCCCAGAAGGCTTCAGTGCACGATGTGAACTGGCAACACCTCAGATGAGAATAATGACCAGCACTGTTCCAGCAGAAAGATAATAGGTCAAAGGCCAGTGCTATTAGATCTGTCATTGCATTTCATAATTTGGCATTTAGCTGATGCTTTTATCCAAAGTGACTTGCAGTGGATTAGACTAAGCAGGGGACAATCCCCCCTGGAGCAGTGCCCTCAAGGGCCCCAACAGCTGTGGAATTTTATCATGGCTACACTGGGGCTTGAAACACAAACCTTCCGGGTCCTAGTCATGTACCTTACTTCGCTGAAACGAAGCAAGCAATCAGGGACAGCATAGGGAGACGGAGCTATAGAACAGGAAAATAGGACATAACGTTAGCGAGTTAGTTACGTGATTAAATCTAAACTACCCAAATTAAGTGACCATTAGTTTATTAGTTTACTATAGCACCCGAATAGTGAAGCACACAGATAGTTTCCCCTCTTTTTTCTGTTTAGTTGTCATCGCTGGAATTATGGCATATGACAGGTTTGGCATAAAGTAGTAGCTGGTCGGCGCCTTGCATGGCAGCTAATCGCCGTCAGTGTGTGAGTGTGTGTATGAATGAGTGAATGAGAAGCATCAATTGTACAGCGCTTTGGATAAAGGCGCTATATAAATGCCAACCATTTACCATTTAGGGAGCTTTTTGAGTCCCATTGAGTCCCATTGAGTGCCCCCTCTAATCACTTCTAATCAAAGATGTCATCTGGCTTAGGAATGATAACAGAAACCAGCTCACGTTACATTACATGTCATTAGGCTGACGCTTTTATTCAAAGCAACTTACAGTTGATTAGACTAAGCAGGAGACAATCCTCCCCTGGAGCAATGCAGGGTTAAGGGCCTTGCTCAAGGGCCCAACGGCTGTGTGGATCTTATTGTGGCTACACCGGGGATCGAACCACCGACCTTGCGGGTCCCAGTCACGTACCTACAGGTCGGCCGGTAGAAAAGCTTAGAAAAGATCCGTCTCCAACGGGTATTTACCTTTTGCATTGATCACTAATCATGACATGTTCAGTTGAACGGTTCAGTTCTATTAATTCTGGTAAACTTAGATGATGAAAATGTGTGTGTGTGTGTGTATGTGTATGTGTATGTGTGTGTGTGTGTGTGCACATGCGCGTGTGAGTGTGCGTGTGTGTTTGAGATGGATCAGGGGTGTGCTTCTGCAGCGTCGAACTGGTAGAGATTCTCCACCGCAGTCTCCCTCCCTGCCTTCTGAAGCGTTGAGACGGAATTCACGTAGAAGATGGAGGAGGCGCTGCTGCTCGGTTCCCTACAGAGCATGCGGTATGTCAGCAAACAGCACTATTACATCATACAAACATTACATTACATCACATTATTGGCATTTGGCAGACGCTCTTATCCAGAGCGATGTACAGTTGATTAGACTAAGCAGGAGACAATCCTCCCCTGGAGCAATGCAGGGTTAAGGGCCTTGCTTGTTGCTACACCGACCGGGATTAGAACCACAAACCTTGCGTGTCCCAGTCATTTACCTTAACCTTAACCAAACAAACAAACAGCACTATTGCATCATACAAAGAGCACTATTACATCATACAAACAGCACTATTGCATCATACAAAGAGCACTATTACATCATACAAACAGCACTATTGCATCATACAAACAGCACTATTGCATCATACAAACAGCACTATTACATACAAACAGAAGTATTGCATCATACAAATGCCACTGTTACTTTCATCATACAAACACAATTATTACATCATGCCAACACCAACCATTATTACATCAGACATGCACCATTATCACATAATATACCTAGAACAGTACTATTCATGCAGTACTTTAGGTAATGGTGACAAAAGGTCCATAATGTACAGTAAAGCACTTCATCACACTGAGTGAAGTTGAAAGTACTTACTTTGGAACGAGCAGACCTTTTTGTATTTTGAGCCCTAAGTGAATTAAAGGAAAATATAAAAATGTTAATGAGGCAAATAAAGACTTGAGTTTTTTCATTTCAAGTTTTTTTGTGTTCATATACTTTACGCCGAATGTTTCACTTACTCCAAAATCACCACATAAACCAGGTGAGTGCCGGTGAGTGTGTAGTCTGCGTATACAGAGTGTGTGTGTGCTCATGAATGCACGTGTGTGTGTGTGTGTGTGTGTGCAAGCATGTATATGTGCGCGTGTGAATGAGCTTGCTTGTGTGTGTGCATGTGTGTGTTCACATACGCTCACATCATGAAGAGGAACATGGCTGCAAGAGTGTGTGTGCACGTGTGAATGAGTTTGCTTGTGCGTGGATGTGTGTCGTGTGTGTGCACGTGTGCTTGTGCATATGTGTGTGTACGTTCATGTGTGTGTGTGTGTGGAACATGGCTGTGAGAGTGTGTGAGCATGTGTGTGTGTGTGTGTGTGCATGTGAATGAGTTTGCTTGTGTGTATGTGTGTGGATGTGTGCAGTATGTGTGTGTGTGTGTGTGTTCACGTGTGTTTGTGCGTGTGTGTGTTTGTGTGCACGTACTCACACATCATGAAGAGTAAAATGGCTGCCAGAAGGAGCAGTAAGAGAAGAGGCAGTAAGATGGCAGCAGGGAGGCGGGGCCTGTGGTCTTCCTGTCCAATGGCAGAACAGTAGAGAGTAGTGCGGGTGTGGTCATAAAGCGAGAAGCAAAAAAATAAATAATAATAATAATATATATATATATACATTCACCAAGCACTTTATTATTGTGTGGCAGGAGTGCAATGCATTAAATCATGTAGACATGGGTCAGGAGCTTCAGCTAATGTTCAAATGTGATCGAAGTGACTTTGGCCATGGGATGATTGTTGGTGGCTGACAGGGTGGTGTCGCAGAAACTGCTGATCTTCTGGGATTTTCACGCACACTAGTCTCTAGAGTTTGCAAAGAATGGTGCAAAAAACAAAAACAATCCAGTGGGCAGCAGTTCTGCAGACAGAATCACCTTGTTAATGAGACGTCAGAGGAGAATGGCTAGACTGGTCAAAGCTGACAGGAAGGTGACAGTAACGCAAATAACCACACATTACAACAGTGGTATGCAGAAGAGCATCTCTGAACACCCAACAGGGCGGCCTGTAGCGCAGTGGTTAAGGTACATGACTGGGACCCACAAGGTCAGTGGTTCTAATCCCGGTATCTAATCAACTGTATGTTGCTCTGGATTAGAGCATCTGCCAAATGCCAATAATGTAATAATGTAATAATGTAACAACGCATCATAACTCTAAGTGGATAGGCTACAGCACTAGAAGTCCAATAAATACCTAATAAAGTGCTTGGTGAGTGTGTATGTATACATACTTGCAGGTTAACACCCTGCATAGAATGCCTTTAATGTATTTGTAGGTGTAGATTAATGAATGTCCTTGTTACTCACCTCTTGGCTCTGAAAGTGGGTCTGGTTTGAGCAGGACGGCTGCACTTCCCTGGCCTGTGTCACGTTCAGGAGAGAAGGCTCTGTGAAGCTGGCTGAAGATAAATAAAACTCATATTAGTAATAATAATAATAATAATAATAATAATAATAAAAAGGGGCTCAACAGCTTACAGCAGGTGTGAGAAACAAGGGCCGATCCGTTTGAGGATTTTTTGGCAACTTCTGCTCTTAATTATTGTACTTGTGTAACATGGTTAGCTCCGCTAGTTCGCTAGTAAGCACGGATCGTGCAGTGAAAGCGAAGGCTGGTAGCAGGTTACCGTGACAACACTCCCCGATGACGTAACCCTCAAATTCAAGAGAACGTTGTTGCCCTTGGCTAGTGGCGAGTTTGTCGTTAGCTGACTGGTAACGCGTTCGTTCAACAAATAATTTGGTACAAGTGAGAGGTCGGGGTTCAAATCCCACCTCGGACTCAGGCAAATTTCTCACCTGTTACACTTGCTCCGTCACATCTTGAGCTGATAGTGTGAGCACGGGCTCCAGCCACAGACTGTAAGTGTGTCTGAAAGGTTTTACTGAGCTCAAGTGCAGGAGTGAACCAGTGTAGTTTATCAGGCGGTCAGAACACTAAAACTAAGGTAATTGGCTGGAACGAAAACCATCACAAAGACCTGACTTACTGAAGGCAATGGGACTCCTTATGCCCAACCTGCACCCCATTATCCTCCTGAAGATAACTAAACACACATAAGATGGGACACTACCTCACACATATAGACTTTCCACGATCAATTCAGAAATAATCAGAGCGCATGACAGCGATGTGACTCCTAGATGCCCTCAAATGGATGTTTAATCAGGCCCTTTAAATTACATTTTTTGGTCGGATGTGAAACAGGTCGGATGTCGCCCTGCTAGTGCCAGCACAGGGGACCAGTTGTGGACTTTCTAAAAGTGGAGCCACTTTAAGCCATAAAAGGTGCTGTGCATGAAACTCAGAAATACAAATGGAGAAGTTGGCAACAGGGAAGGTATTTTAAATCACACCAAGTGCAAAGATTGGTTTAAACAGAGATAAACATTCATAGATCCTTTTTGACATAATTAGCCTGAGACATAGAAGAAAACCTTTTTATTACTATTTTATGGTTTTAATGCTTTGTCACATATTGTTAAACATACACATACACACACTGCTAAAATGGCAGTACCTGCTCTTGATTTGGTGGTAGTGATTGGTAGTTGGTAGTTGGTTTTAATCTGCGTTTTCCCTTGATCTGGAACACGATTGACACAGACACCATACACACAGAGTAAGACTTAAACCAAATTCATCTGATATATGCTCATCATCTTTTACCTTTCCCAACTTCTCCCTCCCCATGTGGGGTCCATCCACACACTGGAATAGAGCCTTAACAGACACCATTAGCACAGGTGCCTAGCCGTTTCCTAGCTAGCGCCAAGTTGTTAAAGTTTAAAAATAAGAAAATGAACTTTATGTGGCACTATTTATTAAAGCAATATCTGCCTACCTTTTACAACAGTCAAGTTAAAGTTTAGCTTCTTGTCGTTAAACAAGCCTGGAATCTCCACCCTGCATCCGTAGATCCCGGAGTCTTCCTCCGTTAAGTTGATGATGGTCAGTGACACGTCTCCCTTCTTAACTCCGCTCTGTAACCGGTATCTACGCGATTGTTTGTTGAAGGTCGCTTTTTTTCCGTCGGTTGAAACGATTGTGTTGCGGCATTGGTTTATCGGCACTACATCCCTTCCCCAGCATATCGTTGTGAGTCCGTTAGCTTTGACGTCGTAGCTGCAGGGCAGAGTAACCGACTCTCCGGTTTGCCCAATCAGCGTCTGCGTGGAGCCGTCACAGACTAGAGGAGAGGCAATAAACAGAAGCTTAGCGGCTTTGATTTAAAAAATCGAACACATATTTCATGTCAGACACAAATTCTGTATTGAAAACAATGTCATGATTGTATGGGTGTGGTCTGGACTGCCTCACCTACTCCTCCAAAAATGTTACACCTTGGGTTGGTGTGTCTGCGTGTTGGTGTGCCTTCGCATTGTTGTGTCTTTGTGTGGGTGTGTGCGTATATGAGCATGTTTAATCCTGAACACACACTGAAGAGAGTATGTCTCTGCGTTGGTGTGTCTGCGCGTTGGAGTGTCTTTGTGTTGCTGTGTGTGCATATATGAGCGAGATGCGAACATATAAAATGTGATGGGAGTGTGATGGCAGTGTGATGGGAGTGTGATGGGAGTGTTATGGGAGTATGATGGGAGTGTGATGGCAGTGTGATGGGAGTGTGATGGCAGTGTGATGGGAGTGTGATGGCAGTGTGATGGGAGTGTGATGGGAGCTTACCTGGGAGCAGGTGGAGGAGCAGCTGGGTCAGGAGGATGGAGCTGCAGAGCGTGTTCATGGTGAAGTGATTACAGATTCACAGCACACTGCTCTTATGTGGACACACACACACACACACACACACACACACACACACACACACAGCTCTGCGCTGGTTCTGTGGTCAGCTGTCGGCAAGCTGTTAGTCACATGATTTCCTTGGTTCTCAGAACGGAAACAATTGCTCATTTTTTATTAATCTTTATTTAACTTTTACTTTGAGTTTGCGTCTGAACAATTACACTGTGATTAAAACACGTCCTCAAGTCTGGGGCTTTTTTGCACTGGTCCGGTTGCTGTGAGCAGATTTATGTGTGACCTTTACATTACATTACATTATTGGCATTTGGCAGACGCTCTTATCCAGAGCGACGTACAACAAAGTGCATACCCATAACCAGGGATATGTGCGCTGAAAGACCCTAGAGGGAAGTACAATTTCAATTGCTACCCGTTCAACAAAGATAAGGACGAGGGCCCTTTTTTTTTTTTTTTTTTTTTTTGAGAACAAAGAAACAAAGAAACAGAGCAAAAGTGACAAAAGTTAATTATCCAAACACTGCTTACCTAGCCAACTAAAAATACCGATACGCAAAGCAAGTCACAGAGACAACAATTAAGGTTCACAGGGAGGTAGGGAGGGATGGGGAGAGGTGCTGCTTGAAGAGGTGTGTCTTCAGCTTGCGCTTGAAGGTGGGGAGAGATTCTACAGTTCTGACCTCAACGGGGAGTTCGTTCCACCACCGTGGGGGAAGGGCACAGTGAGGGGGGCGGTGGTTGTAAAGGATCTACGGATGACTGTGACCTTCTCATCGAAGAAATCAGCAAAGTCATCAGCAGCAAAGGAGGACTGAGGAGGAGGAGGCGGTGCATTGAGGAGAGAGGAGAAAATAGAGAAAGTTTCCGGGGGTTAGAACCGGAGTTCTGAATTTGTGTTTGAAAGTATTTTGCTTTGGCGGCAGTGACATCGGAAGAGAATGCCGCCAGGAGAGACTGGTAAGTTGTGAGGTCTGAAGCGTCTCTGGATTTCCCCCACTTCCTCTCCGCTGTGTGGAGGCTGGTCCTGGAGGTACGGAGTGTGTCAGATATCCAAGGACTGGGAGGGGATGTGCGAGGTGGCTTTGAGACAGGCGGGCAGAGAGAGTCAAAGGTGGAGGAGAGAGATGAAAGGAGGGTGGCAGATGCAGAGTTAGTGGGGAGTTTGAAGAAGGATTCAAGAGGGGGGAGTGAGGTGATGACGGTGCTGGCAAAGGAAGAGGGTGAGAGGGAGCGGAGGTTACGGCGGGCTGAGGAAGTGTGGGTGGGAGGAGGGGGAGGAGGATGGGGAGGAAGAGGTTGGGAGAATGAGATGAAGTGGTGATCAGATGTATGCAGAGGGGTAACCGTAAAATCGGAGCATGAGCAGTTCCTCACAAAGACAAGGTCTAGGACATTGCCCGCCTTGTGGGTTGGAGGAGAGTGTTGCAGGGAGAGGCCGAAGGAGTGGATTAGCGGTAGGAAGGCAGCAGCCTGGGAGGCTTCTAGGTGGATGTTGAAGTCTCCAAGGAGAATCAGTGGGGTGCCATCCTCAGGGAAGGAGCTGAGAAGGGTGTCCAGCTCATCAAGGAAGCTTCCCACGGGCCCTTTTTCCACTGCTGAGCCTACATAAATACAGCATGATTCTTATGTTATTCATGTCATGCTTATGGCTACTTTCATATTACAAAGCATACATGAAATCCATTTTCAAGGGAAAATGTCACATATATGCTACAACCTATGGATTTTCAGGGATATCAGGGATTTTTTTATTTTCTGCAGATTCAAGTTTGAAAGTATATTTTAACAATAATATGAATTGTCCAATTAATACATTTGATACAACAAAAGGACAGGTTTTGAAACATTAAACTAATGCAAAAGTCTTGGGGCTGAATGGCTGTTCAGGTTATCACTCACTCAAGAGGACATCGCAATACGAAAACAACTATTTGAGTAAAGATTGTATGACCACATATCCAGTGAACTGGGTCTCACATTTCTCACCACATACATTTTGTGTGTTTGCTGCCATATGTGTTAATTATTTACACAGTGTAGGTTTATTCAACCCTTATTTACACAGGCTGGTTTATTTTACATCAGCAGGGACACAAAGTAGTTTTGTCACAATATCTTATTTTAATACAGTGAACAGTGAACAAACTGTACACCTTCGAAGGATCTCATACATCACTACAGTATTTACAGAATTTGCAGTTTGTTGTCTCCATGACAACAGACATACGTGAAACGGTGCTCTGTCCTGTCGGAGTGTGTTCCAGGACCAGATCTGACTCGCTGTTTCCGCGGCGACGGACGCCTGCTTGACGACGAATGCCGCACCTTTGCGTCCCGTTTGCCGGCGCTTTTATTTTCCCTCAATTTGGAGCTCCCGATCGTTTTCACCAACCGTCCTCAGCTTGGAAGAGCAGACGCACACTGGCTCTCCTCTGAAACACGTCGTCAAACCGCGACTTCTTTTCGCGACAGTTTCCTTTGCACACACAGCTGTCAGAGTATCTGTGGGTACAGCATGAGGAAGCCGAATGTAGCCGCCTGCGTTTACCAGCAGGGGGCGCTGAATCCTTTCCTTACTGGAAACCAAGCCATTGACGTTCCCCCAGAAGCTCGCAAAACAGGCGAATTGAAGTCAATTTAAAACTATGAATTTACCCTGACAAAATTATGCTATTTTAGACATTACTTTTAAATTCTGAATTGTCTTGAACTAATATATCACTGAACTAATTAGGGCCTGATTTTTCCCCTTCTTTCTACCCAGGTCATACCTTCACGTTTAGGCACCCAGTGCTCATGCTGAGAAGCCCCGTAGTCCAACATGGCCGCCTCCATGAACCGGCTTCATTGAGCCACTGAGCAGCTCCCATAGGAACCCATGCAGCGGTAGGCGAAAGCTGTCTCCAGCTCTCATCCGTGTCGCTGGTGGGAGCAGACAGCAGTGCAGCAGTAGCACAGGACCTGCTTCTAAATCTCAACTCTGAGTGACGTGTGACCTGGGGAATGTGGATGCTAAGGGTTTTGCGGAAATGTGCACCTCTCCAGTGTATTGTTTGTGTTTTTTGTTCTTGGAGGGGTTAGGGTATTATATTATTTGTGTTCTTGGGGGGTTAGGGTATTGTATTATTTGTGTTCTTGGGGGGGTTAGGGTATTATATTATTTGTGTTCTTGGGGGGTTAGGGTATTATATTATTTGTGTTTTGGGGGGGGTTAGGGTATTATATTATTTGTGTTTTAAGGGGGGTTAGGGTATTATATTATTTGTGTTTTGGGGGGGTTAGGGTATTATATTATTTGTGTTTTAAGGGGGGTTAGGGTATTATATTATTTGTGTTTTGGGGGGGGTTAGGGTATTATATTATTTGTGTTTTAAGGGGGGTTAGGGTATTATATTATTTGTGTTTTGGGGGGGTTGGTTCCCATCTCTGCTTTCTGCTGAAGCTGAGGCGGCCCTGCTACACCCACGGGTGCGTCAGTTGGGACAGCGGGGGCGCTGTCATCCGACTGCGCACTTCTCCTGCGATTCTTCTGCTGAAGGGACCTGAGGTCTGTGCACAGAGGAGGGAGGGGAGTTTACACAGCTTGTCCACTTCCGCATTTAAAAAAATACACAAAGAGCAGAAAGCGGATTCCATTTGGCTCGGTTTCCATGTTAGCATAATGTGTTAGCTTAGCATAAAGACTTGGAGCTGATAGGAGTCAGTAGCCTACCTTCTTCAAAGTGTGGAAATACAGCAACTCTGAAGCTGTCTTATTTACATGAGACATCATGTGTATTTGAAAAATTGTAAAAACGAGAGATGTTTTCTGAGAAGTTTGACAGTTGGAACTATAACCCGCATTTATTACTACCACACATTTATCCTTCCATCCTCACCTTACCTTCAGAAGGATACATGTTTGTTCATTTATAGTTCCTACCGTCTAACTTTTTCAAATACATGTGATGCCTTGTGTAAATAAGAGAGTGTTGGAGCTGCTGTAAAGTGTATTTCTTCACTTTGAAGAAGGTAGACTACTGACTCCTATAGGCCTCAAGTCTCTGTGCTTTATCCTCAGCTACCATGGAAACTGAGCCAGTGAATGCAGAAAAATTAAAATGAAATCGAACATCTCATCTAAGTCAGAAAAGAGGTATATTTCCCAAAATGTTGGTGTAACATCGAGGACCATATTGGGAATAAGTATTTTCAAAACTTTAATGTTTTATACTCAGGAAAGTCACTGTATTTATTTGAAAGTTATGTTTGAAGTTTTATCCTCAATAAACTAAACTAAATTAAAAGAGCTTTCCGAAAAACAGAAAACAATTGGGTCAAATTGACTGTCATATTGGCTCCATACACTGTGCAATCCGACCGTGTATTAGTATTCTCTGATATTTAGCACATCAGTACCCACCAAGAATTACCAGGACAATCAGTCCTGGGATGAAGATGACCAGTCCTAGCCTTATGATATTTCCGTAGAATTTGTGAGAAATCTTCTGAAATCAGAGAGAAAACAGAGAGTCTAAGTGTACAGAAAAACCAAGTGAGAAAATGATTCAGTATCGATGAGATACTGAAACTGTGCAAAACTGGAAGACGAGTGTCATTTTCTGACAGTACGTAGGCGACCTCTGGGCTCTTATTTGCAGGACAAAATAAGCTTAGACTTTAAGGACTGTGACAATTAGAGGATTTTTAGAATCCTCCGGAACTTCTTCCGTATTAGGTAGACTAACGTCAAGTGGAAGCTGTGTGAATTTAACAACGGAACATGCGATTAAATAAGGTATTTTTGAAAAATATCAATTAGGATTGCCTTTCCCCAAACCCTCCTGCTCAATTTATTTTGATTTCATATAGTTTGTTGTATTTACGCCAAGCAGTCTGACATGTTATTGTATAAATGTGGTTTCCAAACCCAGATCAAAGACTGGAGAAGCTGTCCACTACTAACCACTTCTAACTCAGCGGACTGGTTAAGCTTCTCGAGCAAACGTGCCTCTTCTCCAGTCAACGTCATTGTGGCATGTAGTATATCCCATGAGACTAGGAAGGTAACTTTAGTGTCCGATCAGACAACTCTTGTTAAAGATTCATTTTAAGAACGAAGAAGCGATTTTACCATAAACATCCTAAGAGCAATACCATACAATGTCCGACTGCACAAGAGATTGAGTTTCCAGTTTTTTCTTCCCAGTTTTTAAACAAAATAGAGAGAAGGAGACGTGTATGTATTTGATATTTAAGAGAGAGAGGGGGAGAGAGGACTAATGAGAAGTGAGAACGTTTGAGCGTCTGTCTTGGTGATAACACTTCCAGTAGTGGAATTTGTCGGATACACAGTGTGATGTTAGGAGGTTAGGATGGCAGTACGGTCACTGCAAGCCTTAAAAGATCATCAGAAGAGCCAGGGTGTGGTGTCGCAGTATCAAAATAAATGCCCATCAATATAGTTTAGCGTGCTCAATGGAAAGACATTTCCCTGATGTGTGTTTCTTAAATATTAGCCGCATTGTTTTACGGCACTCATTTGTTTGGGGGGGGGGGGGACTAAATTCTGCGATTCTGGATTATCGGGTGTGCTTTCTCGAATCCCGGAGAATATTTGATTATCCCACGGGATTCTGGTTTGTACGTCGAGGATGTTTTCACTGTTTTCGGAGTTCACCATTTTGTGTTTGGAGCGTGTCGATCTGCTGCTGGGTGAGATCCAGGCTGGCACGTAGTTGTTTTATTACTTGGTGTAATCAGCCACGGACATGTCATTTACTGATGGAAGTGCGCACACTCACCTCGACTTCGTTGGAGGGAAGATCGTCTGTGCTGGTGGAGGAGTCCATCTTGATGGTTGGCAGGTGGGTTGCGTCTTCCATTATGTCCTGAAAGAAGTCGTCGTCAAGGTCTTCCACAATGACAAATGTCTGTGTTGTAGCTGAGTGAAATCAGGTAACAACAAACGGGTTTCCTTTTGTTGGATTCTGAAGAATTAGGCGATTACGCTGTGTTTTTTTCCCTGAGTTAGGGACAGGCTTGTGTGTCTAGCAGGTGTGCCCTGTTGAATTCCTCCACACCCTATGTTCTCAGAGCTCATGCAGAGTGTTCCTGTTGATTATTAAGCCTCTAGATCAATAAGGCCAGTTGATCAGTAAAGCTTGTTGATTAGTACGGCCTGTTGATTAATAAAGCCTCGTTTTAGTGCAGAACCGTACCTCGTTTTGGACCGTAACCAGGAACGGGACATCCAACTTCTCAGTTTCAGCAGGTATAGTTGTCCGTGTTTCAGAATGAGTTTTCTGGGCAGCTGAAACCATGCAACCATGTGTCATGTAGTGTCTGTATGTCCAAACACTTTAAAACATACACTCAGTGAGCATTTTATTTGGTTGAGCTGTATATCAGCTTGTTAAGGCAAATATTTCATCAGCCAATCATGTGGCAGCAACTAAATGCATAAAAGCATGCAGGCGTAAAGAGGTTCAGCTGTTGTTCAGACCAAACATCTGAATGGGGAAGAAATGTGATCTAAGTGACTTGACTGTGGAATGGTTGTTGGTGCCAGACAGGGTGGTTTGAGTATCTCAGAAACAGCTGATCTCCTGGGACTTTCACGCACAACTGTATCTAGAGTTTGCAGACAATGGTGCAAAAAAACTAAAAACATCCAGTGAGCAATTCTGCAGGAAAAAAAAAGTTCACGAAATAAGTTTAATAAATACCAAATATAGTGCTCACTGAGTGTATAGTTATATTATATAGTATACAGTACTGTGCAAAGGTTTTAGGCTGGTGTGAAAAATTGCTGGAAAGTAAGAATGCTTTCAAAAATAGAAATGTTAATAGTTATTTTTTTATCAATTAACAAAATGCAAATTGAGTGAACAGAAGAAAAATCTAAATCAAATCAATATTTGGTGTGACCACCCATCAGGGATTTTGTAGGCATATAATGATCATCAATTTAATATGTAGGTTGAAACAGTTTAATGTCAGAAGTCATACACCATGGCATGACTGAGCACAGCAACAAGACACAAGGTAGTTATACTGCATCAGCAAGGTCTCTCCCAGGTAGAAATTTCAAGGCTGACAGGGGTTTCCAGGTGTGCTGTCCAAGCTCTGTTGAAGGAGCACAAAGAAACGGGCAACGTTGAGGACCGTCGGCCAAGGAAACTAAGTGCAGCAGATGAAAGACACATCATGCTTACTTCCCTTCACAATCGGAAGATGTCCAGCAGTGCCATCAGTTCAGAATTGGCAGAAACCAGTGGGACCCAGGTACACCCATCTACTGTGTGGAGCAGTCTGGTAAGAAGTGGTCTTCATGGAAGAATTGTGGCCAAAAAGCCATACCTCCGACATGGAAACAAGGCCAAGCGACTCAACTACGCACGAAAACACAGGAACTGCGGTACAGAAAAATGGCAGCAGGTTCTCTGGATTGGTAAGTCAACATTAGAAACATTTGGCTGTAGCAGAAGGCAATTTGTTCATCGAAAGGCTGGAGAGCGGTACAAAAATGAGTGTCTGCAGGCAACAGTGAGGCATTGTGGAGGTTCCTTTGGGTCTGCCTTTCTGCAAATGGAGTTGGGAATTTGGTCAGAATTAATTGTCTCCTCAGTGCTGAGAAGTACAAGCAGATACTTATCCATCATGCAATACCATCAGTGAGGCATCTGATTGGCCCCAAATGTATTCTGCAGCAGGACAATGACCCCAAACACACAGCCAATGTCATGTAGGGATAATTTTCTTAATTGATTTTAAGGATAATTTTCCTAATTGATTCTTAATTTACAATGTGTGTTAACATAGAGATAATCACGTGATCAAAGATAACCTTTTATTATAATCCTTATTCGTATTAGACCACTTCTTTATTGTGTTTTTACTGGATCTGTTTTATCAGACGATGCTCACTTGTTATATCTTATATGTGCATTTTTCCCCGCACAGTCATAATGTCATTAAGAACTATCTTCAGCATGAAGAAGAACAAGGAGTCCTGGACCTGATGGTATGGCCCCCACAGAGCCCTGATCTCAAAATCATTGAGTATGTCTGGGATTTCATGAAGAGACAGAAGCATTTGAGGCTGCCTACATCCACAGAAGAACTGTGGCTAGTTCTCCAAGATGTTTGGAACAATCTACCCGCCGAGTTCCTTCAAAAACTGTGTGCAAATATACCTAGAAGAATTGATGCTGTTTTGAAGGCAAAGGGTTGTCACACCAAATATTGATTTGATTTAGATTTTTCTTCTGTTCATTCAGTTCTTCTGTTCATGCATTTTGTTAATTGATAAAACTATTAACATTTCCATTTTTGAAAGAATTCTTATTTTACACCATTTTTTTACACCTGCCTAAAACTTTGGCACAGTACTGTATATATAATGTAGTTCATGCCTACTGTCAGGGAACTGGCTGTTTCCCGTGACCTTCGTCCCCACAGGTGAAGACTTGTTTCTGCTCAGTCACAGCATTTTATTCACTCGTAAGACTTTTATTCAGTTTGCAAGCAGAGAAAAGAATGAGAGAGTAAGAATGAGAGAGTACCTACAAGACTCACTGAAGCTCTACAGACATAGACAGATTCTTATATTCACTGTCTCAATATTACATTATTGGCATTTGGCAGACGCTCTTATCCAGAGCGACCTTCAGCCGATTAGACTGAGCAGGAGACAATCCTCCCCTGGAGCAATGCAGGGTTAAGGGCCTTGCTCAAGGGCCCAACGGCTGTGCGGATGTTATTGTGGCTACACTGGGATTAGAACCACCAATCTTGTGTGTCCCAGTCATTCACCTGAACCACTACACTACAGGCTGCCCCACAATATTTGTGGACCGAAGGCTAGTTTCAACTATAAGCAGTCAACTAAGGTAAACCATCTGAATTCTAAGAACAGATCTACCAGATCTAACAGATTTTCCTGTTGTTTTTCACACCTCCTCAAGGTGCTACCTGTTCTGTCACGGGTGGCAGACAGAGGAACCAATAGCAGACTCAGGGGTTATGAGAAAATGGCAGGTTTAAATACGGCAGATGAAGGGGCAGACAGAGCGTAATCAAAACAGGCAAAGTACAAAAACCAGGAGGTCAGTCCAAACAGGGCAGAGGTACAGAGATCACAATGCAAGAGAAAGCTCCAGAGGAGAACCAGGCAGGAGTAAAAAAACCGGACAAGGAGGCTAGAACAAGGGGGAAGGAATACAAGTGCTCGGAACTCGAAATCAGGAAAAGATGAACTGGCAATTATTCCAATCTCTCAATCACACATTCATTTATAATCAGTACAATCTTCTTTTAAGCAATATATGAAGAGACTGCTGTATAAAAACAAACTGCTCATAAAAGTATTAGGAGTAGAAGATGCATAAAAGAAAAATCTTTGCAAATGGATATAAAAATGATGATTATTTAAAGCATTTATTTACAGGAGATATAATAGATTTTTTGCAACAAAGTTCCTTAAAAAACCCACAATTTTCCAATTTGCTATGAGAAAACCGGCAACCTCATCTGTAGCGCCCTTACCTTTTACAACAGTCAAGTTAAAGTTTAGCTTCAGGTCGTTAAACATGCCTGGAATCACCACCCTGCATCCGTAGATCCCGGAGTCTTCCTCCGTTAGGTTGATGATGGTCAGTGACACGTCTCCCTTCTCTACTCCGCTCTGTAACCGGTATCTGCGCGATTGTTTGAAGGTCGCTTTTTCTCCGTCGGTTGAAACGATTGTGTTGCTGCATTTGTTTATCGGCACTACGTCTCTCCCCCAGCATATCCGTGTGAGTCCGTTAGCTTTGGCATCGTAGCGGCAGGGCAGAGTAACCGACTCTCCGGTTTGCCCAATCAGCGTCTGCGTGGAGCCGTCACAGACTAGAGGAGAGGCAATAAACAGAAGCTTAGTGGCTTCGATTTAAAAAAATTCCCTTTTGCTAGTTTCTTATTCGACATCTCTATTTACTTCCCCTTTTCTATCAGTTGCAGTATTGTTGTTGAATGCGTCCCATTTTTGCTTTATATATCACAGCCATAACGCGGGAAATGGAGTAGGCTGTGTAGTTAGGAACACTTTACATTAATTACAGTAGTTTACCATTAATTACATACATCATTTCATTCACAACCTTACCGTTAAAGTGACTGTAAATTATAATGTATAGATTATAATTTATCAGAATTAAATAACCATAAATTATCAGAGGGGTGTATCCACTACACATCCATCCACATCATTTCAAAGTTTTAATGTAAATTTTTTCAAATTTTCAAAATTTTATGTAAATTAAAATAATAAGACACATTTCAAAGTAATGTGAATGACTATAATAAAACATATTTAAAGTCAGACACAAATTATGTATTGAAAACAATGTCATGATGGTATGGGTGTGGTCTGGACTGCCTCCCCACCCCACCTCCCTCCTCCACTCCTCCCAGAAATGCACCACGACAAGTACATTGTACTGGAGAAGGAGGGAGACTGTGGGGTAAAGTTGGTTGAGAGATTAAGAGATGAAAAGTAACAACATGCAAAACTCCACTCAGAAAGGGGCCCTTGACAGTGTTGTTGTGAGGCATAGCTCCTGCTACAAATCTCTCTCTGAGAGAATCTCTCCTCATACATCTCAGCCAGCCTCAGATCACAGAAAGACACAAAGGTGTTGGAGTGACTTTGTGTTGGAGTGTCTGTGTGTTGGTATGTCTGTTTGTCGGAGTGTCTGTTTGTCTTTGTGTCGGTGTGATGGTGTGTGCGTAAACGAGTGTGATGGCAGTGTGATGGGAGTGTGATGGCAGTGTGATGGGATCATGATGGGAGTGTGATGGGAGTGTGATGGGAGTGTGATGGGATCATGATGGGAGTGTGATGGGAGCTTACCTGGTAGCAGGTGGAGGAGCAGCTGGGTCAGGAGGATGGAGCTGCAGAGCGTGTTCATGGTGAAATGATCACAGATTCACAGCACACTGCACTTACGTGGACACACACACACACACACACACACAGCTGTGCGCTGGTTCGGTCACACACACACACACACACACACACAGACCTGTGCGCTGGTTCTGTCACACACACACACACACACACACACACACACACACACACACACAGACCTGTGCGCTGGTTCTGTCACACACACACACACACACACACACACACACACAGACCTGTGCGCTGGTTCTGTCACACACACACACACACACACACACACACACACACACACCTGTGCGCTGGTTCTGTGGTCAGCTGTCAGCCCTCTCTCTGTTAGTCACATGACTTCCTTGTTCATATGTGTTCTCAGAACGGAAACAAATGCTCATTTTCTATTAATCTTGATCTAACTTTAACTTTGAGTTGGCGTCCTCATGTATGGGTTTTTTTTTGCACTGGTCTGGTTGCTGCGAGCAGGTTGATGTGTGACCTCAATTATTTTTCCACTGCTGAGCCTACATAAATACAGTATGATTCTTATGTTATTCATGTCATGCTTATGTCCACTTGCATATTAGAAAGCATACATGGAATCCGTTTTCAAGGGAAAATGTTGCATATATGCTTCAACCTATGAATCATATTGGGGATTTTTTTTTTTTTCTGCAGATTCAAGTTTGAAAGGATATTTTAACAATAACATGAATTGTCCACTTAATACATTTAATATCGCAAAAGGGCATGTGTTGAACAGTCTTGGGGCTGAATGGCTGTTCAGGTTATCACTCACTCAAGAGGACATCGCAATACGAAAAAACAACTATTTGAGTAAAGATTGTATGACCACATATCCAGTGAACTGGGTCTCACATTTCTCACCACATACATTTTGTGTGTTTGCTGCCATATGTGTTAATTATTTACACAGTGTAGGTTTATTCAACCCTTATGTACACAGGCTGGTTTATTTCACATCTGCAGGGACACAAAGTAGTTTTGTAACATATCTTATTTTAATACAGTGAACAAACAGTGAACAAACTGTACACGTTCGAAGGATCTCATACACCACTACAGTATTTACAGAATTTACAGTTTGTTGTCTCCATGGTAACAGACATCGGGGTATGTGAAACGGTGCTCTGTCCTGTCGGAGTGTGTTCCAGGGCCAGATCTGACTCGCTGTTTCCGCGGCGACGGACACCTGCTTGATGACGAATGCCGCACCTTGTTTGGGGTGGTTAGGGTATTATATTATCTGTGTTCTTGGGGGGTTAGGGTATTATATTATCTGTGTTCTTGGGGGGTTAGGGTATTATATTATCTGTGTTCTTGGGGGGGTTAGGGTATTATATTATTTGTGTTCTTGGGGGGTTAGGGTATTATATTATTTGTGTGTTTGGGGGGGTTAGGGTATTATATTATTTGTGTTCTTGGGGAGTTAGGGTATTATATTATTTGTGTTCTTGGGGGGTTAGGGTATTATATTATTTGTGTTCTTGGGGGGGTTAGGGTATTATATTATTTGTGTCCTTGGGGGGTTAGGGTATTATATTATTTGTGTCCTTGGGGGGTTAGGGTATTATATTATTTGTGTTCTTGGGGGGTTAGGGTATTATATTATTTGTGTCCTTGGGGGGTTAGGGTATTATATTATTTGTGTTCTTGGGGGGTTAGGGTATTATATTATTTGTGTCCTTGGGTGGTTAGGGTATTATATTATTTGTGTTCTAGGGGGGGTTAGGGTATTATATCATCTGTGTTCTTGGGGGGGTTAGGGTATTATATTATTTGTGTTCTTGGGGGGTTAGGGTATTATATTATCGGTGTTCTTGGGGGGTTAGGGTATGATATTATTTGTGTTCTTGGGGGGTTAGGGTATTATATTATTTGTGTTTTAGGGGGGTTAGGGTATTATATTATTTGTGTTTTGGGGGGGTTGGTTCCCATCTCTGCTTTCTGCTGAAGCTGAGGCGGCCCTGCTACACCCACGGGTGCGTCAGTTGGGACAGCGGGGGCGCTGTCATCCGACTGCGCACTTCTCCTGCGATTCTTCTGCTGAAGGGACCTGAGGTCTGTGCACAGAGGAGGGAGGGGAGTTTACACAGCTTCTGCCCCCGGGTGGCAAAAACCCTCGTCCACTTCCGCATTTAAAAAAATACACAAAGAGCAGAGAGCGGATTCCATTTGGCTCGGTTTCCATGTTAGCATAATGTGTTAGCTTAGCATAAACACTTGGAGCCAATAGGAGTCAGTAGCCTACCTTCTTCAAAGTGTGGAAATACAGCAACTCTGAAGCTGTCTTATTTACATGAGACATCATGTGTATTTGAAAAATTGAAAAAACGAGCGATGTTTTCTGAGAAGTTTGACGGTTGGAACTATAACCCACATTTATTACTACCACACATTTATCCTTCCATCCTCACCTTACCTTCAGAAGGATACATGTTTGTTAATTTATAGTTCCTACCGTCTAACTTTAACTTCTCCGAAAACATCCATCCATTATCTGAACCTGCTTATCCTGAACAGGGTCGCAGGGGGGCTGGAGCCTATTCCAGCATACATTGGGCAAAAGGCAGGAATACACCCGGGACAGATCACCAGTCCATCACAGGGCACACACACCATTCACTCACACCTACAGGCAATTTAGACTCTCCAATCAGCCTAACCTGCATGTTTTTGGACTGTGGGAGGAAACCGGAATACCCGGAGGAAACCCACACAGACACAGGGAGAACATGCAAACTCCACACAGAGAGGCCCCGGCCGACAGGGATTCGAACCCAGGACCTCCTGGCTGTGAGGCAGCAGTGCTACCCACTGCACCATCTGTGCCACCTCTCTGGAAACAACTTTTTCAAATACACATGATGCCTTGTGTAAATAAGACAGCTTTAGAGTTGCTGTGAGGTGTATTTCTTCACTTTGGAGAAGGTAGGCTACTGACTCCTACAGACTTCAAGTCTATGCTTTATCCTCAGCTATCATGGAAACTGAGCCAGTGAATGCAGAAAAATGAAAATGAAATCGAACATCTCATCTACGTCTGGGTAAGTCAGAAAAGAGGTACAAAATGTTGGTGTATTCCTTTAACATCGAGGGCATATTGGGAATAAGTATTTTCAATACTTTAATGTGTTATACTCAGAAAAGCCACTGTGTATATTTCAAAGTTCTGTTTTAACTTTTATCCTCAATAAAGTAAACTCAATTAAAACAGCTTTCCTAAAACCAAATGAATTGTCATATTGCCTCCATACACTGTACAATCTGACCGTGTGTTAGCATTCTCTGATATTTAGCACATCAGTACCCACCAAGAATTACCAGGACAATCAGCCCTGGGATGAAGATGACCAGTCCTAGCCTTATGATATTTCCTTTGCATTTGTGAGAAATCTTCTGAAATCAGAAAGAAAACAGAGTCTAAGTGTAGGTACATAGGTTGTCCTCATATTGCTCAGGCTAGCCAAGTTATGTTCCATGATATCTCTATGCTAACGCTACCATATTTTCAATGGACTGTCATGTTGTCACCTGAACGGTTGGCCGACCATAAACCAGTCTCCGCATTCATGGGTGGAGTTTGAGCGCCCGTTACCTTCTGGGTAACACGGGCTGCAGCTTCAAGCCACTGGCCGAGTTTGTTTTGAGAAGTTTTGCCCCATATTTAGGAAATGGCAACACTGACTGTGATTGAAAAAACAATGCCTACACACATAATCTAAGCATTTAATCCACATAAACTCAACTGAAAAAAGTGTGACAGAGCTCCTTTAAATTCTCGTCACATGAAGTCTATTGTGAGCAATACTGGATGTGCTTTCTGGAATCCTGGAGAAAATTAGATTAGACTGTGGTTTGTATGTTGAGGATGTTTTCACTGTTGTTTGAGTTCACCATTTTGTGTTTGGAGCGTGACGTAGTTGTTTTTTTTACTTGGTGGAATTTCTCAAGGTTTTCCACACTGACAAATGTCTGTTTTGTAGCTTGTTCAAATCAGGCAAAAACAGGTTTCTTTTTGTCGGATTCTGATGAATTAGGCAGTTCTGCTGTGGTTTTTTCCAGAGTTAGGGACAGGCTTGCGTGTCTAGCAGGTGTGCCCTGTTGAATTCCTCCACACCTTATGTTCTCAGAGCTCATGCATTAGTAAAGCCTGTTGATTAGTAAGGCCTGTTGATTAATAAAGCTTAGTGATCAATAAAGCCAGTTGATTAGTAAAGCCTTGTGATCAATAAAGCCAGTTGATTAGTAAAGCCAGTTGATTAGTAAAGCCAGATAATTAGTGAAGCTTGTTGATTAGTGAAGCCTGTTGATGAGTAAATTTGGTTTATTAGTAAGGCTTAATAAAGCCTCGTTTTTAGGGCAGGACCGTACCTCGTCATCCAAGTTCTCCGTTTCAGCAGGTAGAGTTGTCCACACCCCTGTTCAAATCAAGCAAATTAGTTTTCTGGATGGCATGTGTCATGTGTCATGTACTGTCTGTATGTTAAATACGGAACAGGACAACAGGTGAAAGTCATGAAAGTGACAAAATGGTTCCATGTTATGACATTATGATGTGTTTCTTGGAATATAACCTGTGGTCAATTACAAGAAATACCAGAAATATATTTACATTTGGTCCCCTGAAATGTAATCCTAGGTGTACATGGATGCACAGTAAGTGCCCTTACATTAGTGCTGACAGTCTGCACTTTAACCTCATATTCATGGTTTCATTTCAAATCCAATGTGCTGGAGTACAGAGCCAAAGTGTGCGTGCTAGAGGTGTGTTAGATTCAGGTACACCTGGAAAAGATGCTGCTGTCATTTGTAACGTTGGCACTGGTGCGGGAAACATCAGGTAGCAGAAGGTTTCAGATCTGCCACATGAGAGGACAGCTATGAGCTGTATACCAAGGCTTATTAAACCCTTTAAAATATACACTCAGTGAGCACTTTACTCACCTTTATATCAGCTTGTTAATGCAAATATTTAATCAGCCAATCATGTGGCAGCAAATAAATGCATAAAAGCATGCAGATGTAAAGAGGTTCAGCTGTTGTTCAGACCAAACATCAGAATGGGGAAGAAATGTAATCTAAGTGACTTGACTGTGGAATGGTTGTTGGTGCCAGGGTGGTTTGAGTATCTTAGAAACAGCTGATCTCCTGGGACTTTCACGCACAACTGTATCTAGAGTTTGCAGACAATGGTGCAAAAAAACTAAAAACATTGAGTGAGTAGCAATTCTGCAGGCAAAAAAAAAAAAAAGTTTACAAAATAAGTCTAATAAATACCAAATAAAGTGCTCACTGGGTGTATAGTTATATTAAATAGTGTATATATATATATACACTACCGGTCAAAAGTTTTAGAACACCCCAATTTTTCCAGTTTTTAATTGAAATTCAAGCCGTTCAAGTCCAATGAATAGCTTGAAATAGTACAAAGGTAAGTAGTGAACTGCTAGAGGTTAAAAAAAAAGGTAAGGTTACCCAAAATTGAAAAATAATATACATTTCAGAATTATTCCAAAAGGCCTTTTTCAGGGAACAAGAAATGGGTTAACAACTTAAAGCTGTTCTGCAGCAATGGGGGTTGATCAAGCCTTGAAAGTTGGTGCTACCAATTCCTACAGGTGTTCCAACTTTTCTTGATTACTCTGTCTGCATAAAAGTAGTGTTGGAACACACTATGGTACCATACCCTTGTGAGCATCATTTGAACAGTATTGTACTGCAGAAAGTAGTGTGTTACTATAAAAATGGTGAGAAAAAGGCAATTAACAATGGAAGAGAGACATACCATCATGACACTTAAAAATGTAGGGCTTTCCTACAGAGAAATTGCGAAGAAAGTCAAGGTGTCAGTGAGTACAGTTTCCTTCACCATCAAAAGGCACTCAGAAACTGTGAGAAACTCTGACAGGAAGAGGTCTGGCAGACCCAAAGCCACAACAGAATCAGAAGACAAGTTTCTGAGAGTCAACAGCTTGCGTAATAGGCGGCTCACAGGACAACAGCTTCAAGCACAGCTTAATAGTGGTTGTAGTAAGCAAGTCTCAGTTTCAACTGTGAAGAGAAGACATCGACTTGCAGGTTTGAACGGTCGAGTTGCAGCAAGAAAGCCATTGCTAAGACGTCAGAATAAGAAGAAGAGGCTTGCCTGGGCCATGAAACACCGCCAATGGACTACTGAAGACTGGAAGAAGGTGTTATGGACTGATGAATCAAAGTTTTAAATCTTCGGTTCATCACGCAGGATTTTTGTACGCCGTCGAGTAGGCGAAAGGATGGTTCCTCAGTGTGTGACATCAACTGTCAAACATGGAGGAGGAAGCGTGATGGTCTGGGGCTGTTTTTCTGGATCCAGGGTCGGTGACTTGTACAGAGTGAGAGGCACCCTGAACCAAAACGGCTACCACAGCATTCTGCAGCGCCATGCAGTACCCTCTGGTATGCACCTTGTTGGTCAGGGGTTCATCCTACAGCAAGATAATGACCCAAAACATACGTCCAAGCTATGCCAGAACTACCGCAGGAAAAAAGAACAAGATGGTAAGCTTGAAAACATGGAGTGGCCAGCACAGTCTCCAGACTTAAACCCCATCGAGCTGGTTTGGGATGAACTGGACAGAAGAGTGAAAGCAAAGCAACCTACAAGTGCCACACATTTATGGGAACTTCTGCAACAGAGTTGGGAAGAACTTTCTGCAGAATATTTGATTTCCATTGTAGAAACAATGCCACGAGTGTGTTCAGCTGTCATATCTGCCAAAGGTGGCTACTTTGATGAGTCAAAAGTTTAGAATACATTTTGGTTTATAAATTGATTCCATGAATTTTTTTTTTTAACCTCAATTGTTTATTTGTTCTATGCTTTCATTTCAGAGTACAATGAGACATCCATCCATCCATCCATTATCTTAACCCGCTTATCCTGAACAGGGTCGCAGGGGGGCTGGAGCCTATCCCAGCATACATAGGGCGAAAGGCAGGAATACACCCTGGACAGGTCGCCAGTCCATCGCAGGGCACACACACCATTCACTCACACACTCATACCTATGGGCAATTTAGACTCTCCAATCAGCCTAACGTGCATGTCTTTGGACTGTGGGAGGAAACCGGAGTACCCGGAGGAAACCCACGCAGACACGGGGAGAACATGCAAACTCCGCACAGAGAGGCCCCGGCCGACGGGGATACGAACCCAGGACCTCCTTGCTGTGAGGCGGCAGTGCTACCCACTGCACCATCCGTGCCGCCTACAATGAGACATTAAACTGCATAATTTTCAATAAAAAACTGGAAAAATTGGGGTGTTCTAAAACTTTTGACCGGTACCGTATATATATATATATATATATATATATATATGTATATATATTTATAGTATTTATATATATAATGTAGTTCATGCCTACTGTCAGGGAACTGGCTGTTTCCCGTGACCTTCGTCCCCACAGGTGAAGACTTGTTTCTGCTCAGTCACAGCATTTTATTCACTCGTAACACTTTTATTCAGTTTGCAAGCAGAGAAAAGAATGAGCGTTAGAATGAGAGTACTTACAAGACTCTCTGAAGCTCTACAGGTATAGACAGATTATTATATACACTGTCTCAATATTTTTTCATCATGGACAGAAGGCTACAGTTTCAACCATAAGCAGTCAATTTATGGTAAACCATCTGAATTCTAAGAATAGCATATCTAGCTGTTTTCCCGTTCAAAAACCCAATTTTTTTCAACTTGCGATGAGAAAACCGGCAACCTCATCTGTAGCGCCCTTACCTTTTACAACAGTCAAATTGAAGTTTAGCTTCAGGTCGTTAAACAAGCCTGGAATCACCACCCTGCATCCGTAGATCCCGGAGTCTTCCTCCGTTAAGTTGCTGATGGTCAGTGACACATCTCCCTTCTCAACTCCGCTCCGTAACCGGTATCTGCGCGATTGTTTGTTGAAGGTCGCTTTTTTTCCGTCGGTTGAAACGATTGTGTTGCTGCATTTAGATGTCGGCACTACGTCCCTTCCCCAGCATATCCGTGTGAGTCCGTTAGCTTTGACGTCGTAGCGGCAGGGCAGAGTAACCGACTCTCCGGTTTGCCCAATCAGGGTCTGCGTGGAGCCGTCACAGACTAGAGGAGAGGCAATAAACAGAAGCTTAGCTTCCATTTAAGAAATCTCCCTTATGCTAGTTTCTTATTCGACATCTCTATTTACTTCCCCTTTTCTATCAGTTGCACTATTGTTGTTGAATGCGTCCAATTTTTGGTTCGTGAATCAGAGCCATAACGTGGGAAATGGACGAGGCTGTGTAATTAGGCCTACCTTACATTAATTACAGTTTACTATTAATTACATACATAATTTCATGCACAACCTTACCGTTAAAGTGAATGTAAATTATAATGTATAGATTATAATTGATCAGAATTAAATAACCATAAATTATCAGAGGGGTGTATCCACTACACATCCATCCACATCATTTCAAAGTCAATTAAATTTATATGACAATAATGAGACACATTTCAAAGTAATGCGATGACTATAATAAAACATATTTCAAGTCAGACACAAATGGGAGTGTGATGGGATCATGATGGGAGTATGATGGGAGTGTGATGGGAATGTGATGGCAGTGTGATGGGAGTGTGATGGCAGTGTGATGGAGGTGTGATGGGAGTGTGATGGGAGCTTACCTGGGAGCAGGTGGAGGAGCAGCTGGGTCAGGAGGATGGAGCTGCAGAGCGTGTTCATGGTGAAGTGATCACAGATTCACAGCACACTGCACTTATGTGGACACACACACACACACACACACAAACACACACACACACACACAGCTCTGCGCTGGTTCTGTCACACACACACACGCACGCACGCACGCACGCACGCACGCACACACACACTCGCACGCACGCACGCACGCACGCACGCACGCACGCACGCACGCACACACACACACACACACACACACACACAGAGCTGTGTGCTGGTTCTGTCACACACACTCACACACACACACACACACACACACACACACACACACAGAGCTGTGTGCTGGTTCTGTCACACACACTCACACACACACACACTCACACACACACACACACACACACACACACACACACACACACACACACACAGCTCTGCGCTGGTTCTGTCACACACACACACACACACACACACACACACAGACCTGTGCGCTGGTTCTGTGGTCAGCTGTCAGCCCTCTCTGTTAGTCACATGACTTCCTTGTTCATATGTGTTCTCAGAATGGAAACAATTGCTCATTTTTATTAATCTTGATCTAACTTTTACTTTGAGTTTGCGTCTGAACAATTACACTGTGGTTAAAACACGTCCTCATGTCTGGGTTTTTTTTTCCACTGGTCCGGTTGCTGAGAGCAGATTGATGTGTGAGCTCAATTCTTTTTCCACTGCTGAGCCTACATGAATACAGTATGATTCTTATGTTATTCATGTCATGTTTATGGCTACTTTCATATTAGAAAGCATCCATGCAATCCGTTTTCAAGGGAAAATGTCGCATATATGCTACAACCTATGAATCATATCGGGGATTTTTTAATTTTCTGCAGATTCAAGTTCGAAAGTATATTTTAACAATAATATGAATTGTCCAATTAATACATTTGATACAACAAAAGGACAGGTTTTGAAACATTAAACTAATGCAAAAGTCTTGGGGCTGAATGGCTGTTCAGGTTATCACTCACTCAAGAGGACATCGCAATACGAAAACAACTATTTGAGTAAAGATTGTGTGGCCACATATCCAGTGAACTGGGTCTCACATTTCTCACCATATACATTTTCTGTGTTTGCTGCCATATATGTTAATTATTTACACAGTGTAGGTTTATTCAACCCTTATGTACACAGGCTGGCTTATTTCACATCAGCAGGGACACAAAGTAGTTTTGTCACAATATCTTATTTCAATACAGTGAACAAACTGGAAAAAAAACTGTTATACAGTGAACAAACAGTGAACAAACTACACCTTTGAAGGATCTCATACATCACTACAGTATTTACAGAATTTACAGTTTGTTGTCTCCATGGCAACATACATCGGGGTACGTGAAACGGTGCTCTGTCCTGTCGGAGTGTGTTCCAGGGCCAGATCTGACTCGCTGTTTCCGCGGTGACGGACGCCTGCTTGACGACGAATTCCGCACCTTTGCGTCCCGTTTGCCGGCGCTTTTATTTTCCCTCAATTTGGAGATCGTTTTCACCAACCGTCCTCAGCTTGGAAGAGCAGACGCACACTGGCTCTCCTCTGAAACACGTCGTCAAACCGCGACTTCTTTTCGCGACAGTTTCCTTTGCACACACAGCTGTCAGAGTGTCTGTGGGTACAGCATGAGGAAGCCGAATGTAGCCGCCTGCGTTTACCAGCAGGGGGCGCTGAATCCTTTCCTTACTGGAAACCAAGCCATTGACGTTCCCCCAGAAGCTCGCAAAACAGGCGAATTGAAGTCAATTTAAAACTATGAATTTACCCTGACAAAATTATGCTATTTTGGACATTACTTTTAAATTCTGAATTGTCTTGAACTAATATATCACTGAACTAATTAGGGCCTGATTTTTCCCCTTCTTTCTACCCAGGTCATACCTTCACGTTTAGGCACCCAGTGCTCATGCTGAGAAGCCCCGTAGTCCAACATGGCCGCCTCCATGAACCGGCTTCATTGAGCCATTGAGCAGCTCCCATAGGAACCCATGCAATGACATATGTCATCCAGAAAACTAATTTCTGGGGCAACATGGCTCAGGCAGTAAGAGCAGTCGTCTGGCAGTCGGAGGGTTGCTGGTTCGATTCCCCGCCCGGGCTGTGTCGAAGTGTCCCTGAGCAAGACACCTAACCCCCAAATTCTCCTGACGAGCTGGTCGGGGCCTTGCATGGCAGCCAATCGCCGTCGGTGTATGAATGGGTGAATGGAGAAGCATCAATTGTACAGCGCTTTGGATAAAGGCGCTCTATAAATGCCTGCCATTTACCTTCACGTTTAGGCACCCAGTGCTCATGCTGAGAAGCCCCGTAGTCCAACATGGCCGCCTCCATGAACCGGCTTCATTGAGCCATTGAGCAGCTCCCATAGGAACCCATGCAGCGGGAGGCGAAAGCTGTCTCCAGCTCTCATCCGTGTCGCTGGTGGGAGCAGACAGCAGTGCAGCAGTAGCACAGGACCTGCTTCTAAATCTCAACTCTGAGTGACGTGTGACCTGGGGAATGTGGATGCTAAGGGTTTTGGGGAAATGTGCACCTCTCCAGTGTATTGTTTGTGTTTTTTGTTCTTGGAGGGGTTAGGGTATTATATTATTTGTGTTTTGGGGGGGTTGGTTCCCATCTCTGCTTTCTGCTGAAGCTGAGGCGGCCCTGCTACACCCACGGGTGCGTCAGTTCCTGACCTGGACAGCGGGGGCGCTGTCATCCGACTGCGCACTTCTCCTGCGATTCTTCTGCTGAAGGGACCTGAGGTCTGTGCACAGAGGAGGGAGGGGAGTTTACACAGCTTCTGCCCCCGGGTGGCAAAAACCCTCGTCCACTTCCGCATTTAAAAAAATACACAAAGAGCAGAGAGCGGATTCCATTTGGCTCGGTTTCCATGTTAGCATAATGTGTTAGCTTAGCATAAAGACTTGGAGCCAATAGGAGTCAGTAGCCTACCTTCTTCAAAGTGTGGAAATACAGCAACTCTGAAGCTGTCTTATTTACATGAGATATCATGTGTATTTGGAAAATTGTAAAAACGAGAGATGTTTTCTGAGAAGTTTGACGGTTGGAACTATAATCCACATTTATTATTACCACACATTTATCCTTCCGTCCTCACCCTACCTTCAGAAGGATACTGTCAGGGTTGGGAGGTAGTGACCGGTTGTGGCCACCAGGGGGCAGGGGTTTATTATTTCACCTGGCCCTCATTAGTGCCAGGGGAGCCTACCTCCTGAGGGTATTTAAAGCACTCGCTGGCTATCGGTCGGCACTTTGGTGTCAACTGTTCGCTCTTACCGAGCTGGTAAGCACGCGGTAGACTCGGTGTGTTATTAAGTCAGGTATCGTGCTGGTTCTGGTTTCTTTCTCCCTTAAAAGAAAAGGTAAGGAAGGCGATCAGGTTGTTAGTGCTGTTTGTACTACTGACGCCTTCCTAAAGGTTATTTTTATTTCTAGCTCGTGTGAGCTTTTGGGTGAGGGACGTTGTCCCCGGTATTGTATTTTGGTTTGTGGTTTTCCTGAGCTGTGTTCTCAAGGTTTATTTGTGCCTAGTGGTTTTTTACGAGGTTGTACTTTTATTTTGGTCCCCGGTCTGGGGTTGTCTGTGCTCGCCTTCTACTACCTATTTTGGTTGGGTTTTTTCACCCTGTTTTTTAGGGTCGCTTTTATTTCCGTATAGCCGTTTTGGGCTTGACCTCTTATTTGGTCAGAGTTTGTCTTCAGGTTATTTTCTGTTTCCCTTTCTGTTCCGGGAGAAATCTCCCTCAGTATTGTTTTCTCCCTGTTCCCTTATTCCCCGGGATTTTGTGGCCGTTTATAAGGTATTACCCTTAGTCGCTCCTGGCTCTCCGCCAGGCCCCAACACTTCAGATACATGTGTTCATTTATAATTCCAACTGTCTAACTTCCCCCAAAACAACTTCTCTCTTTTTTACAACTTTTTCAAATGCATGTGATGCCTTGTGTAAATAAGAGAGTGTTGGAGTTGCTGTAAAGTGTATTTCTTCACTTATTATCACGTTTATCCTCAATAAATTAAACTGAATTAAAAGAGTGTAGGGGAAAATTCACAGAACGAAAGATCTCCCTCCTAAAAGCATGATAACCAATCACAAGTCAAAATCAGACTCCACCTTAGTGAGCAGGCTGGTTCCTCCAAAACTCTCGACGATGTGTGCTAAACGTTTATCAATATATCTGTATTAAAGTATGACATGTACCCTGTATAGTTTCAAACTGATTAACTGCTAAATTGTGCTAGGATTACACAGTGAGCCCAGCCAGCTGGCAGGGGGGGCCGTCTTTAACTGTGTAGACCAAACTGTCAAGGACACGAGCAGAGCAAGATATGACTGTACAGCTGATTTCTCTGGGACTCTCGATGTTTTATGCCAGAAGTGTATCTATTTGACCTAGAACATTAATTATAGCTGAGCTTATGAAAACGCAAGATGCCAGTCGGGGTTCAGTTCTGGAGAGCTGATCCGGCTTTATGCACGTGTGCTAATAAAGTCTGATTTTCCTGAAGATCTTGCTGCCTGGTGTCGTCTTTTCCCTCGCGAAGATGTTTTTCGACAAATTGAAGATTTGGACTTTGTCAAATTGAAGATTTGACAAAATGGTTCCATGTTATGACATTATGATGTGTTTCTTGGAATATAACCTGTGGTCAATTACAAGAAATACCAGAAATATATTTACGTTTGGTCCCCTGAAATGTAATCCTAGGTGTACATGGATGCACAGTAAGTGCCCTTTCATTAGTGCTGACAGTCTGCACTTTAACCTCATATTCATGGTTTCATTTCAAATCCAATGTGCCGGAGTACAGAGCCAAAGTGTGCGTGCTAGAGGTGTGTTAGATTCAGGTACACCTGGAAAAGATGCTGCTGTCATTTGTAACATTGGCACTGGTGCGGGAAACATCAGGTAGCAGGTTTCAGATCTGCCACATAAGTATACCAAGGCTTATTAAACCCTTTAAAATATACACTCAGTGAGCACTTTATTCACCTTTATATCAGCTTGTTAATGCAAATATTTAATCAGCCAATCATGTGGCAGCAAATAAATGCATAAAAGCATGCAGATGTAAAGAGGTTCAGCTGTTGTTCAGACCAAACATCAGAATCGGGGGAAAGAAATGTAATCTAAGTGACTTGATTGTGGAATCGCTGTTGGTGCCAGACAGGGAGGTTTGAGTATCTCAGAAATGGTTGATCTCCTGGGATTTTCACGCACAACTGTATCTAGAGTTTGCAGACAATGGTGCAAAAAAACTAAAAACATCCAGTGAGTAGCTATTCTGCAGTCAAAAAAAAAGTTTACAAAATAAGTCTAATAAATACCAAATAAAGTGCTCACTAGGTGTATAGTTATATTCAATAGTATATATATAATGTAGTTTATGCCTACTGTCAGGGAACTGGCTGTTTCCCGTGATCTTCGTCCCCACAGGTGAAGACTTGTTTCTGCTCAGTCACAGCATTTTATTCACTCGTAAGACTTTTATTCAGTTTGCAAGCAGAGAAAAGAATGAGAGAGTTAGAATGAGAGAGTACTTACAAGACTCTCTGAAGCTCTAAAGCCCATGGCTTTTCTTATCATTCTTACACTGATGACACCCAACTCTTTATTTCCTTCCCCCCCGACACCCAAGTCACCACACAGATCTCTACCTGCTTGGCTGATATCTCTGCGTGGATGACTTCCCACCACCTGAAACCTTGCCAAAACTGAGCTTCTCTACATCCCTGCTAAGTCCTCTCCGTCAATCGACCTCTCACTGACTGTTGAGGACTTTGTAGTTTCCTCCTCCCGTACGGCAAATAATCTTGGGGTGACTCTTGGTAACTGCCTCACCCTGGCTCCATAAGTATCTTCCACTGCCAGAATCGGCAGGTTCTTTCTGTATAATATATGCCGTATCCGTCATCTCCTAACGGAGAAAGCCACCCAGCTCCTAGTCCAGGCGCTCGTCATTTCCCGCCTGGATTACTGCAACTCCCTCCTAGCCGGTCTCCCAGCGTGTGCCATCAAGCCCCTCCAGCTGGTCCAGAATGCTGCAGCCCGCCTGATCACCAGTCAGCCCAGGTCGGCTCATGTCACCCCGCTTCTCATTGGCCTCCACTGGCTTCCTATTGCCGCACGCATCTGTTTCAAGGCCCTAGTGTTGGCATTTCAGGCTGCTAAGGGGACTGCCCCACCTTACATACAATCCTTGATCACTCCTTACTCCCCAGCTAGACCACTCCGGTCTGCCAGCTCTGGTCGCCTTATGGTTCCCTCTCTACGTGCACCTGGCGGTCGAGCTGCACGTTCACGCCTGTTTTCCGTTCTGGTTCCTCAGTGGTGGAATGACTTGCCTACCACTGTCAGGACAGCAGAATCCCTCCCCCTATTTTGACGCAGACTCAAAACACACCTTTTCAAACTCTACCTTAGTCCTCCCTCCTGATTTCCCCCACCCCCCCTTTCTGATATCCCTATCCTAACCCAAAATAAAAAATAAAATAAAAAATTGCACTTATGATGACGACTATATGTTTAGAACAGCATTTCAGGTGTATTTTCCTAGTTATGGATGTGATGCTTTGACTTGTGGTAGAACCTATGCACCAAATCGCTTTGGATTAAAAGCATCTGCCAAATGACAAAAATGTAAATGTAAAGGTATAGACAGATTCCTATATACACTGTCCCAATATTTGTGGACAGAAGGCTACAGTTTCAACTGTAAGCAGTCAACTAAGGTAAACCATCTGAATTCTAAGAACAGCATATGTGTTATGTTCCTGTGTTCTGTCTGTTAGTTTATCATAGGTTATTCTCATTATTCCTGTAATTTATTATTTTTCATATTCATGTCTGGTGTTCTGTTTATATTCATTAGTCTTTGCACTTGTCTTCCTGTCCCCTGTGATGTCTGAGTCTGAATGTTTACTAGCCCAGTCACTCCCTTGTCTGCATGCCCCACTATTCGGGTGTTTACGGTAGTTCCGGGGTTCAACCTTTTTTCCAATCTTGCATTCCTTACTTCCTGCTTTCTCTCCATTTCATGTTTGTACATAGCACTAATATACTAATCTCAACTCACTTAGAAATTGTACAGTACTAATTATACTAACACACTAATATGTTTGTTAAACTAACAAACTAACATTCACTAGTTGTGGGTATTTGTCATTTAAATCACTGAACTAACTTACTAACGCATCTCCAGTTTCAATTCTGTTATGTAACTTCGCACCTGTATCTCTGTGTCTCTGCATCTCCTGATTCTCTGCAAATTGTCTACTCCCTAGTCCGGAGCCGTTTGTATTACATGTGTGAATCCAGTCCGTGTTTTAATTTCCCCCTCGTTATTGTGCTATTACCCTTTCATGTGTCTCACCTGATGTTTATTTGTTAGACCGCCCTCACTCCCATGCCCCGCCTAGTTTGTCTCATTCCCCTGTGTTTTTATACCTGTCATTTTCAGTTGCACGCTGCTAGTTCGTCTTGTCCTGTTTTCTTGTCCTGAGCCCTTGATTCCTTCCCCCAGTTCTAACCTCCTTGTTTC
>NC_083762.1:3222501-3270001 GCF_963514075.1 Conger conger | reverse complement strand
ATTGTACAGCGCTTTGGATAAAGGTGCTCTATAAATGCCTGCCATTTACCTTCACGTTTAAGCACCCAGTGCTCATGCTGAGAAGCCCTAGTCCAACATGGCCGCCTCCATGAACCGGCTTCATTGAGCCATTGAGCAGCTCCCATAGGAACCCATGCAGCGGTAGGCGAAAGCTGTCTCCAGCTCTCATCCGTGTCGCTGGTGGGAGCAGACAGCAGTGCAGCAGTAGCACAGGACCTGCTTCTAAATCTCAACTCTGAGTGACATGTGACCTGGGGAATGTGGATGCTAAGGGTTTTGGGGAAATGTGCACCTCTCCAGTATATTGTTTGTGTTTTTTGTTCTTGGGGGGTTAGGGTATTGTATTATTTGTGTTCTTGGGGGGTTAGGGTATTGTATTATTTGTGTTCTTGGGGGGGTTAGGGTATTATATTATTTGTGTTCTTTGGGGGTTAGGGTATTATATTATTTGTGTTCTTGGGGGGGGTTAGGGTATTATATTATTTGTGTTCTTGGGGGGTTAGGGTATTATATTATTTGTGTTTTGGGGGGGTTGGTTCCCATCTCTGCTTTCTGCTGAAGCTGAGGCGGCCCTGCTACACCCACGGGTGCGTCAGTTCCTGACCTGGACAGCGGGGGCGCTGTCATCCGACTGCGCACTTCTCCTGCGATTCTTCTGCTGAAGGGACCTGAGGTCTGTGCACAGAGGAGGGAGGGGAGTTTACACAGCTTCTGCCCCCGGGTGGCAAAAACCCTCGTCCACTTCCGCATTTAAAAAAATACACAAAGAGCAGAGAGCGGATTCCATTTGGCTCGGTTTCCATGTTAGCATAATGTGTTAGCTTAGCATAAAGAGTTGGAGCTGATAGGAGTCAGTAGCCTACCTTCTTCAAAGTGTGGAAATACAGCAACTCTGAAGCTGTCTTATTTACATGAGACATCATGTGTATTTGAAAAATTGTAAAAACGAGAGATGTTTTCTTAGAAGTTTGACGGTTGGAACTATAACCCACATTTATTACTACCACACATTTATCCTTCCATCCTCACCTTACCTTCAGAAGGATACATGTTTCTTAATTTATAGTTCCTACCGTCTAACTTTAACTTCTCCGAAAACATCCATCCATTATCTGAACCTGCTTATCCTGAACAGGGTCGCAGGGGGGCTGGAGCCTATTCCAGCATACATTGGGCAAAAGGCAGGAATACACCCTGGACAGATCACCAGTCCATCACAGGGCACACACACCATTCACTCACACCTACGGGCAATTTAGACTCTCCAATCAGCCTAACCTGCATATTTTTAGACTGTGGGAGGAAACCCACACAGACACAGGGAGAACATGCAAACTCCACACAGAGAGGCCCCGGCCGACAGGGATTCAAACCCAGGACCTCCTGGCTGTGAGGCAGCAGTGCTACCCACTGCACCATCTGTGCCACCTCTCTGAAAACAACTTTTTCAAATACACATGATGCCTTGTGTAAATAAGACAGCTTTAGAGTTGCTGTGAGGTGTACTTCTTCACTTTGGAGAAGGTAGGCTACTGACTCCTACAGACTTCAAGTCTTTATGCTTTATCCTCAGCTATCATGGAAACTGAGCCAGTGAATGCAGAAAAATGAAAATGAAATCGAACATCTCATCTACGTCTGTGTAAGTCAGAAAAGAGGTACAAAATGTTGGTGTATTCCTTTAACATCGAGGGCATATTGGGAATAAGTATTTTCAATACTTTAATGTGTTATACTCAGAAAAGCCACTGTGTATATTTCAAAGTTCTGTTTTAACTTTTATCCTCAATAAAGTAAACTCAATTAAAACAGCTTTCCTAAAACCAAATGAATTGTCATATTGCCTCCATACACTGTACAATCTGACCATGTGTTAGCATTCTCTGATATTTAGCACATCAGTACCCACCAAGAATTACCAGGACAATCAGCCCTGGGATGAAGATGACCAGTCCTAGCCTTATGATATTTCCTTTGCATTTGTGAGAAATCTTCTGAAATCAGAAAGAAAACAGAGTCTAAGTGTAGGTACATAGGTTGTCCTCATATTGCTCAGGCTAGCCAAGTTATGTTCCATGATATCTCTATGCTAACGCTACCATATTTTCAATGGACTGTCATGTGGTCACCTGAATGGTTGGCCGACCATAAACCAGTCTCCGCATTCAAGGGTGGAGTTTGAGCGCCCGTTACCTTCTGGGTAACACGGGCTGCAGCTTCAAGCCACTGGCCGAGTTTGTTTTGAGAAGTTTTGCCCCATATTTAGGAAATGGCAACACCGACGGTGATTGAAAAAAAATGCCTACACACATAATCTAAGCATTTAATCCACATAAACTCAACTGAAAAAAGTGTGACAGAGCTCCTTTAAATTCTTGTCACATGAAGTCTATTGTGAGCAATACTGGATCATCGGTTGTGCTTTCTGGAATCCTGGAGAAAATTAGATTAGACTGTGGTTTGTATGTCGAGGATGTTTTCACTGTTGTTTGAGTTCACCATTTTGTGTTTGGAGCGTGACGTAGTTGTTTTTTTTACTTGGTGGAATTTCTCAAGGTTTTCCACACTGACAAATGTCTGTGTTGTAGCCTGTTCAAATCAGGCAATAACAAAGAGGTTTCTTTTTGTCGGATTCTGATGAATTAGGCAGTTCTGCTGTGGTTTTTTCCAGAGTTAGCGACAGGCTTATGTGTCTAGCAGGTGTGCCCTGTTGAACTCCTCCACACCTTATGTTCTCAGAGATCATGCAGAGTGTTCCTGTTGATTATTAAGCAAATTAGTTTTCTGGCATGTGGCATGTGGCATGTGTCATGTACTGTCTGTATGTTGAACACGGAACAGGACAACAGGTGAAAGTCATGAAAGTGACAAAATGGTTCCATGTTATGACATTATGATGTGTTTCTTGGAATATAACCTGTGGTCAATTACAAGAAATACCAGAAATATATTTACATTTGGTCCCCTGAAATGTAATCCTAGGTGTACATGGATGCACAGTAAATGCCCTTTCATTAGTGCTGACAGTCTGCACTTTAACCTCATATTCATGGTTTCATTTCAAATCCAATCTGCCGGAGTACAGAGCCAAAGTGTGCTAGAGGTGTGTTAGATTCAGGTACACCTGGAAAAGATGCTGCTGTCATTTGTAACGTTGGCACTGGTGCGGGAAACATCAGGTAGCAGAAGGTTTCAGATCTGCCACATGAGAGGACAGCTATGAGCTGTATACCAAGGCTTATTAAACCCTTTAAAATATACACTCAGTGAGCACTTTACTCACCTTTATATCAGCTTGTTAATGCAAATATTTAATCAGCCAATCATGTGGCAGCAAATAAATGCATAAAAGCATGCAGATGTAAAGAGGTTCAGCTGTTGTTCAGACCAAACATCAGAATGGGGAAGAAATGTAATCTAAGTGACTTGACTGTGGAATGGTTGTTGGTGCCAGGGTGGTTTGAGTATCTTAGAAACAGCTGATCTCCTGGGACTTTCACGCACAACTGTATCTAGAGTTTGCAGACAATGGTGCAAAAAAACTAAAAACATTGAGTGAGTAGCAATTCTGCAGGCAAAAAAAAAAAAAAAGTTTACAAAATAAGTCTAATAAATACCAAATAAAGTGCTCACTGGGTGTATAGTTATATTAAATAGTGTATATATATATATATATATATATATATACACTACCGGTCAAAAGTTTTAGAACACCCCAATTTTTCCAGTTTTTAATTGAAATTCAAGCCGTTCAAGTCCAATGAATAGCTTGAAATAGTACAAAGGTAAGTAGTGAACTGCTAGAGGTTAAAAAAAAAGGTAAGGTTACCCAAAATTGAAAAATAATATACATTTCAGAATTATTCCAAAAGGCCTTTTTCAGGGAACAAGAAATGGGTTAACAACTTAAAGCTGTTCTGCAGCAATGGGGGTTGATCAAGCCTTGAAAGTTGGTGCTACCAATTCCTACAGGTGTTCCAACTTTTCTTGATTACTCTGTCTGCATAAAAGTAGTGTTGGAACACACTATGGTACCATACCCTTGTGAGCATCATTTGAACAGTATTGTACTGCAGAAAGTAGTGTGTTACTATAAAAATGGTGAGAAAAAGGCAATTAACAATGGAAGAGAGACATACCATCATGACACTTAAAAATGTAGGGCTTTCCTACAGAGAAATTGCGAAGAAAGTCAAGGTGTCAGTGAGTACAGTTTCCTTCACCATCAAAAGGCACTCAGAAACTGTGAGAAACTCTGACAGGAAGAGGTCTGGCAGACCCAAAGCCACAACAGAATCAGAAGACAAGTTTCTGAGAGTCAACAGCTTGCGTAATAGGCGGCTCACAGGACAACAGCTTCAAGCACAGCTTAATAGTGGTTGTAGTAAGCAAGTCTCAGTTTCAACTGTGAAGAGAAGACATCGACTTGCAGGTTTGAACGGTCGAGTTGCAGCAAGAAAGCCATTGCTAAGACGTCAGAATAAGAAGAAGAGGCTTGCCTGGGCCATGAAACACCGCCAATGGACTACTGAAGACTGGAAGAAGGTGTTATGGACTGATGAATCAAAGTTTTAAATCTTCGGTTCATCACGCAGGATTTTTGTACGCCGTCGAGTAGGCGAAAGGATGGTTCCTCAGTGTGTGACATCAACTGTCAAACATGGAGGAGGAAGCGTGATGGTCTGGGGCTGTTTTTCTGGATCCAGGGTCGGTGACTTGTACAGAGTGAGAGGCACCCTGAACCAAAACGGCTACCACAGCATTCTGCAGCGCCATGCAGTACCCTCTGGTATGCACCTAGTTGGTCAGGGGTTCATCCTACAGCAAGATAATGACCCAAAACATACGTCCAAGCTATGCCAGAACTACCGCAGGAAAAAAGAACAAGATGGTAAGCTTGAAAACATGGAGTGGCCAGCACAGTCTCCAGACTTAAACCCCATCGAGCTGGTTTGGGATGAACTGGACAGAAGAGTGAAAGCAAAGCAACCTACAAGTGCCACACATTTATGGGAACTTCTGCAACAGAGTTGGGAAGAACTTTCTGCAGAATATTTGATTTCCATTGTAGAAACAATGCCACGAGTGTGTTCAGCTGTTATATCTGCCAAAGGTGGCTACTTTGAGTCAAAAGTTTAGAATACATTTTGGTTTATAAATTGATTCCATGATTTTTTTTTTTTAAACCTCAATTGTTTATTTGTTCTATGCTTTCATTTCAGAGTACAATGAGACATTAAACTGCATAATTTTCAATAAAAACCTGGAAAAATTGGGGTGTTCTAAAACTTTTGACCGGTAGTGTATATATATATATATATATATATATATAGTATTTATATATATAATGTAGTTTATGCCTACTGTCAGGGAACTGGCTGTTTCCCGTGACCTTCGTCCCCACAGGTGAAGACTTGTTTCTGCTCAGTCACAGCATTTTATTCACTCGTAACACTTTTATTCAGTTTGCAAGCAGAGAAAAGAATGAGAGAGTTAGAATGAGAGAGTACTTACAAAACTCTCTGAAGCTCTACAGGTATAGACAGATTATTATATACAGTGTCTCAATATTTTTTCATCATGGACAGAAGGCTACAGTTTCAACCATAAGCAGTCAATTTATGGTAAACCATCTGAATTCTAAGAATAGCATATCTAGCTGTTTTCCCGTTCAAAAACCCAATTTTTTTCAACTTGCGATGAGAAAACCGGCAACCTCATCTGTAGCGCCCTTACCTTTTACAACAGTCAAATTGAAGTTTAGCTTCAGGTCGTTAAACAAGCCTGGAATCTCCACCCTGCATCCGTAGTTCCCGGAGTCTTCCTCCGTTAAGCTGATGATGGTCAGTGACACGTTTCCCTTCTTAACTCCGCTCTGTAACCGGTATCTGCGCGATTGTTTGTTGAAGGTCGCTTTTTTTCCGTCGGTTGAAACGATTGTGTTGCTGCATTTGAATGTCGGCACTACGTCTCTCCCCCAGCATATCGGTGTGAGTCCGTTAGCTTTGAAATCGTAGCGGCAGGGCAGAGTAACCGACCCTCCGGTTTGCCCAAGCAGCGTCTGTGTGGAGCCGTCACAGACTGGAGGAGAGGCAATAAACAGAAGCTTAGCGGCTTCGATTTAAGAAATCTCCCTTATGCTAGTTTCTTATTCGACATCTCTATTTACTTCGCCTTTTCTATCAGTTGCACTATTGTTGTTGAATGCGTCCCATAACGTGGGAAATGGACGAGGCTGTGTAGTTAGGCCTACCTTACATTAATTACAGTTTACTATTAATTACATACATAATTTCATTCACAACCTTACCGTTAAAGTGACTGTAAATTATAATGTATAGATTATAATTTATCAGAATTAAATAACCATAAATTATCAGAGGGGTGTATCCACTACACATCCATCCACATCATTTCAAAGTCAATTTAATTTAAATGACAATAATAAGACACATTTCAAAGTAATGCGATGACTATAATAAAGCATATTTCAAGTCACAAATGGGAGTGTGATGGGATCGTGATGGGAGTGTGATGGGAGTGTGATGGGAGTGTGATGGCAGTGTGATGGGAGTGTGATGGCAGTGTGATGGGAGTGTGATGGAGGTGTGATGGGAGTGTGATGGGAGCTTACCTGGGAGCAGGTGGAGGAGCAGCTGGGTCAGGAGGATGGAGCTGCAGAGCGTGTTCATGGTGAAGTGATCACAGATTCACAGCACACTGCACTTATGTGGACACACACACACACACACACACACACACACACACAAACACACAGCTCTGCGCTGGTTCTGTCACACACACACACACACACACACACACACACACACACACACAGCTCTGCGCTGGTTCTGTCACACACTCACACACACACACACACACACAGCTCTGCGCTGGTTCTGTCACACACTCACACACACACACACACACACACACACACACACACACACACACACACACACACAGACCTGTGCGCTGGTTCTGTGGTCAGCTGTCAGCCCTCTCTCTGTTAGTCACATGACTTCCTTGTTCATATGTGTTCTCAGAACGGAAACAATTGCTCATTTTTATTAATCTTGATCTAACTTTTACTTTGAGTTTGCGTCTGAACAATGACACTATGGTTAAAACATGTCCTCACTGCTGAGCCAACACAAATAAAGTATGATTCTTATGTTATTCATATCATGCTTATGTCCAATTGCATATTAAAAAGCATACATGAAATCCGATTTCAAGGGAAAATGTTGCATATTTGCTACAACCTATGAATCATATTGGGGATTTTTAAATTTTCTACAATATATACTATATTCTACAGTATATTTTAACAGTAATATGAATTGTCCAATTAATACATTTGATACAACAAAAGGACAGGTTTTGAAACATTAAACTAATGCAAAAGTCTTGGGGCTGAATGGCTGTTCAGGTTATCACTCACTCAAGAGGACATCGCAATACGAAAACAACTATTTGAGTAAAGATTGTATGACCACATATCCAGTGAACTGGGCCTCACATTTCTCACCACATACATTTTGTGTGTTTGCTGCCATATGTGTTAATTATTTACACAGTGTAGGTTTATTCAACCCTTATTTACACAGGCTGGTTTATTTTACATCAGCAGGGACACAAAGTAGTTTTGTCACAATATCTTATTTTAATACAGTGAACAAACAATGAACAAACTGTACACCTTCGAAGGATCTCATACATCACTACAGTATTTACAGAATTTGCAGTTTGTTGTCTCCATGACAACAGACATACGTGAAACGGTGCTCTGTCCTGTCGGAGTGTGTTCCAGGACCAGATCTGACTCGCTGTTTCCGCGGCGACGGACGCCTGCTTGACGACGAATTCCGCACCTTTGCGTCCCGTTTGCCGGCGCTTTTATTTTCCCTCAATTTGGAGCTCCCGATCGTTTTCACCAACCGTCCTCAGCTTGGAAGAGCAGACGCACACTGGCTCTCCTCTGAAACACGTCGTCAAACCGCGACTTCTTTTCGCGACTGTTTCCTTTGCACACACAGCTGTCAGAGTATCTGTGGGTACAGCATGAGGAAGCCGAATGTAGCCGCCTGCGTTTACCAGCAGGGGGCGCTGAATCCTTTCCTTACTGGAAACCAAGCCATTGACGTTCCCCCAGAAGCTCGCAAAACAGGCGAATTGAAGTCAATTTTAAACTATGAATTTACCCTGACAAAATTGGACATTACTTTTAAATTCTGAATTGTCTTTACACTGAACTAATTATGGCCCGATTTTTCCCCTTCTTTCTACCCAGGTCACACCTTCACGTTTAGGCACCCAGTGCTCATGCTGAGAAGCCCCATAGTCCAACATGGCCGCCTCCATGAACTGGCTTCATTGAGCCATTGAGCAGCTCCCATAGGAACCCATGCAATGACATATGTCATCCAGAAAACTAATTTCTGGGGCAACATGGCTCAGGCAGTAAGAGCAGTCGTCTGGCAGTCGGAGGGTTGCTGGTTCGATTCCCCGCCCGGGCTGTGTCGAAGTGTCCCTGAGCAAGACACCTAACCCCCAAATTCTCCTGACGAGCTGGTCGGGGCCTTGCATGGCAGCCAATCGCCGTCGGTGTATGAATGGGTGAATGGAGAAGCATCAATTGTACAGCGCTTTGGATAAAGGCGCTCTATAAATGCCTGCCATTTACCTTCACGTTTAAGCACCCAGTGCTCATGCTGAGAAGCCCTAGTCCAACATGGCCGCCTCCATGAACCGGCTTCATTGAGCCACTGAGCAGCTCCCATAGGAACCCATGCAGCGGTAGGCGAAAGCTGTCTCCAGCTCTCATCCGTGTCGCTGGTGGGAGCAGACAGCAGTGCAGCAGTAGCACAGGACCTGCTTCTAAATCTCAACTCTGAGTGACGTGTGACCTGGGGAATGTGGATGCTAAGGGTTTTGGGGAAATGTGCACCTCTCCAGTATATTATTTGTGTTTTTTGTTCTTGGGTGGTTAGGGTATTGTATTATTTGTGTGTTCTTGGGGGGTTAGGGTATTATATTATTTGTGTTCTTGGGGGGTTAGGGTATTATATTATTTGTGTTCTTGGGGGGGTTAGGGTATTATATTATTTGTGTTCTTGGGGGGTTAGGGTATTATATTATTTATGTTTTTGGGGGGGTTAGGGTATTATATTATTTGTGTTCTTTGGGGGTTAGCGTATTATATTATTTGTGTGTTTGGGGGGGTTAGGGTATTATATTATTTGTGTTCTTGGGGGGTTAGGGTATTATATTATTTGTGTTCTTGGGGGGTTAGGGTATTATATTATTTGTGTTCTTGGGGGGGGGTTAGGGTATTATATTATTTGTGTTTTGGGGGGGTTAGGGTATTATATTATTTGTGTTTTACGGGGGTTAGGGTATTATATTATTTGTGTTCTTGGGTGGTTAGGGTATTATATTATTTGTGTTCTTGGGGGGGTTAGGGTATTATATTATTTGTGTTCTTGGGGGGTTAGGGTATTATATTATTTGTGTTCTTGGGGGGTTAGGGTATTATATTATTTGTGTTCTTGGGGGGGTTAGGGTATTATATTATTTGTGTTCTTGGGGGGTTAGGGTATTATATTATTTGTGTTCTTGGGGGGGTTAGGGTATTATATTATTTGTGTTCTTGGGGGGTTAGGGTATTATATTATTTATGTTTTTGGGGGGGTTAGGGTATTATATTATTTGTGTTCTTGGGGGGTTAGCGTATTATATTATTTGTGTGTTTGGGGGGGTTAGGGTATTATATTATTTGTGTTCTTGGGGGGTTAGGGTATTATATTATTTGTGTTCTTGGGGGGGGTTAGGGTATTATATTATTTGTGTTTTGGGGGGGTTAGGGTATTATATTATTTGTGTTTTAGGGGGGTTAGGGTATTATATTATTTGTGTTCTTGGGTGGTTAGGGTATTATATTATTTGTGTTCTTGGGGGGTTAGGGTATTATATTATTTGTGTTTTTGGGGGGTTGGTTCCCATCTCTGCTTTCTGCTGAAGCTGAGGCGGCCCTGCTACACCCACGGGTGCGTCAGTTCCTGACCTGGACAGCGGGGGCGCTGTCATCCGACTGCGCACTTCTCCTGCGATTCTTCTGCTGAAGGGACCTGAGGTCTGTGCACAGAGGAGGGAGGGGAGTTTACACAGCTTAAAGGTACAAAAGGTACGTGTTAAAACATTGTTATAAGTCCATTGTAAATCCCTTCCTATCATTGAACAAGGCTCACTGACATGTTGACTCACTCTCTGCCTGTGTTTATTGTTGTTAAATTCAGGTTTGAAAATATACAGTTGACGGACTAACAGTCTGTACCAACACATTCTTGACTGTGAGAAGTCCAAAATTACCTATTGTTCCTTTAACTTCTGCTCCAGGGTGGCAAAGACTCTGAGTCAGCAACACTCCTCCACTTCCTCATTTTAAAAATATGTGGAGAGCAGAGAATGGATTCCATCGCAGTCAAGAGGAAGATCGTTTATGTGTTTGTGTTTATACTTTCTGTCTGTGTTTTGCCTTCTCTGCTTGCTGTTCAACTTGACTTTGTCAAGTGACCTTGTGCTCTGGAAACGCATTACATGGTGAATGGATGGCATTTATATAGCGCCTTTATCCAAAGTGCTGTACAATTGATGCTTCTCATTCACCCATTCATACACACACACACACACACTCACACACCAACGGCGACTGGCTGCCACGCAAGGCACCAACTAAATGAAAAGAGCTGGGGCCAGGCTCATTTGTTTTGATAATATTTGGTGAAATTCTCTTCACATTCCAGCAGCTAGCAATAAAACAACTGGGGGAAATATCCAATATCTTTTCAGGGAGGGAAGCTCTCAGCCAGCTCTTACCTGCTTATCCAAATTCATTCATCCATTATCTGAACCCGCTTATCCTGAACAGGGTCGCAGGGGGGCTGGAGCCTATCCCAGCATACATTGGGCGAGAGGCAGGAATACACCCTATTCCAATCAGCCTAACCTGCATGTCTTTGGACTGTGGGAGGAAACCGGAGTACCCGGAGGAAACCCAGGCAAACACCGGGAGAACATGCAAACTCCACACAGAGAGGCCCCGGCCGATGGGGATTCAAACCCAGGACCTCCTTGCTGTGAGGCGGCAGTGCTACCCACTGCGCCATCCGTGCCACCTCTTATCCAAATTGGGTCCAAAAAAGGTTTTTTACCGCCGTATACATTCAAATTCTTCCTTCTTCTGCCCAGATTCTGCACACGCCCCAAAGATTTAACTGTCATATTGGATTCATACAGTGTGCAATCTGTATTAGTATTCTCTGATATTTAGCACATCAGTACCCACCAAGAATTACCATGACAATCAGCCCTGGGATGAAGATGACCAGTCCTAGCCTTATGATATTTCCGTTGAATTTGTGAGAAATCTTCTGAAATCAGAGAGAAAACAGAGGGTCTAAGTGTACAGAAAACCAAGTGAGAAAATGATTCAGTATTGATGAGATACTGAAACTGTGCAAAACTGAAACACGAGTGTCATTTTCTGACAGTACTAGGTTACCTCTGGCACTTATTTTCCGAACCAGCATTAGAATAAAATGACCGCTAGGTGTGGTAAACAAGCGTAGACTTTAAGGATTGTAACAGTATGAGGATTTTTCTAATCCACCGGAACTGCCCAATCTTCTGTATTAGGTAGACTAGCGTCAAGTGGTGGCTGTGTGAATTGTTTTATTCCTTGGTGTCATCAGCCACGGACATTTACTGATGGAAGTGAGCACACTGACCTCGACTCCGGTGTCGGGAAGATCGTCTGTGCTGGTGTAGGTAAGATTGTCTGTGGTGTTAGAGGAGTCCGTCTTGATGGTTTCAGTGGTGGGCAGGTCAGTTTCATCTTCCGTTATGTCCGGAAAAAAGAAGTCCTCCATGCTGACAAATGTTTGTGTTGTAGCCTAGTCAAATTGGGAAAAAACAAGTTCCTGTTGTTCAGCAAAGCCTCTTGATCAGTAAAGTCGGTTGTTTCGAAAAGCTTGTTGATTAGTAAAGCCAGTTGATAAGTAAGGCTTGTTGATTAGTAAAGCCAGTTGATAAGTAAGGCTTGTTGATTAGTAAAGCCAGTTGATAAGTAAGGCTTGTTGATTAGTAAAGCCAGTTGATAAGTAAGGCTTGTTGATTAGTAAAGCCAGTTGATTATTAAGCCTCTTGATCAATAAAGCCAGTTGATCAGTAAAGCCAAATGATTAGTAAAGCTTGTTCATTAGTAAAGCCGGTTGATTAGTAAAGGTTGTTTATTAGTACAGCCTGTTGATTAGTGAAGTCGGTTGATTAGTATAGGTTGCTCATTAGTAAAGCCTGTTGATTAATGAAGCCTCATTTTTAGGGCAGAACCGTACCTCGTCTTGGACCGTGACCAGGAACGGGACATCCAACTTATCAGTTTCAGCAGGTAGAGTTGTCCGCGCCCGTGTTGTCTGGGCATCTGAAACCATGCAACCGTGCGTCATGTAGTGTCTGTATGTCCAATGCAGGACAGTACAGCAGGTCAAAGCCATGAAAGGGTACGTTCTTAGCTCTGCAGTAATTCCATCGTTGTGTGAAATATTTCTTGTGTATGCAGATCACATTTGACCTAATGATAGTGTCATGGTCGTGACAAAATGGTCCCATTTTGTGACATTATGATGTGTTTATCGGAATATAACTTGTGGTCAATTACAAGAAATACAAGAAATATGTTTACTTTTGGTCCCCTGAAATGCAATCCTAGATGGATCGCAGGACATGGATGTACAGTAAGTGCCCTTAAATTAGTGCTGACAGTCTGCACTTTAACTTCATATTCATCGTTTTATTTGAAATCCAATGTGCCGGAGTACAGAGCCAAAGCAGCAAAAATCGTGTGTGTGTATGTGTGTGTGTGTGTGTGTGTGTGTGTGTGTGTGTGTGTGTGTGTGCGTGTGTGCGTGAGTGTGTGTGTGTGTGTGTGTGTGTGTGTGTGTGCGTGCGTGTGTGCGTGCGCGCGTGTGTGTAAAACCACCCTGTCTGCCACCAGCAATCACTCCACAGTCAAAGTCACAATTATTTTCTCCATTCTGATGGGTGATGTGAATATTAACTGAAGCCCCAGTCCTGCACCTACATGATTGTATGCATTGCACTGCTGCCACACAATTGGCTGATTGGTGTTATGAAGTACAAATGTTCCTAATAAAGTGTATATATATTATCTGGTTCCCAGCCATGTACCTGAGCCACTAGGCTACAGGCTGTAGAAATCCCCCGTGAAAATAATCACAATAACCTTTACATATTTTTACCCGACGCTAAAAAGACGTCAACACTTTCATTAAAAGAGGAATGATGCACTGAGAGATGCATTTGGTTCTTGTTTTCTGTTTCTATTTGCTTTTCAAATGTATGTGCTTTATGTTTTTGCTGATATTGTTCAACAATCTAGGCTGCTGCACGAAAACCTTGGTTCATTTTCCACCGTTAAGAAATCAGATCTTCACAAACAAATAATGATAGCCTATTTTAGTTTTGAAATGTGAGCTAGCATTGGTAAATGCAACCATCGACTAGATAAATGATAACATTAAATATTGCTAGAAATTATGATAAGGATAATGTTCAACGAAATATTTCTGTATTACCTGAACAATTTGAACAGTTTAACTGTCCTCATACGTAAACAGAACACAAGAGTTAAAACGCAAAGCCTTATTCGCCTTATTTCACAGCCTTTTTTCACATCTCTACGAGAAAAAAACGGCAACTTAGTCTGTAGCGCCCTTACCTTTTACAACAACCAAATGGAAGTTTAGCTTCAGGTCGTTAAACCAGCCAGAAATCTGCACCCTGCATCCGTAGATTCCGGAGTCTTCCTCCGTTAAGTTTACGATGGTCAGTGACACGTCTCCCTTCTCTACTCCGCTCTGTAACCGGTATCTGCGCGATTCTTTGACGGTCACCTTTTCTCCGTCGGTTGAAACGATTGTCTTGCTGCATTTAGATGCCGGCACTGCGTCCCTTCCCCAGCACATCGTTGTGAGTCCGTTAGCTTTGACGTCGTAGCGGCAGGGCAGAGTAATCGACCCACCGGTTATCCCGATCAGCGTGTAGCCTTCGCACACTGGATATGGGAGGAGCGGTAACTTAATAAACACAAGTTTGGTGTCTTGGATTAAGGCACCGATAAAAAGACATAATCTCTCTGGAAATAAAATCACTTTTTGGGATGTCCACCCTCTTTCAGATTTTTTTCCAGGTACCCCGCAAACACAGTACAGGAGAGTGATGCGTTATGAATGTCGGACTTACCTGACAATATTGAAGTAAGACAACAGAATACTGCTCGCAAACGAAGCATTGTCTCCAAAACTCAGATGCAAAAGTGGGAAAAGGCTGAGATGTGCTTCAGTCATGTCCAATGACTGGAAAAAAACAGAAGCTGCAGAGATTTGCTTTTTTGTCGTTTCCTTCCTCATTTGAACATGTTCGAAGTGGGCGCCATGAAAGTCCAGACGTTAACATCAAACATAGTCGCGCCACGTATGTGTTGCAGGTAGAGGTTCAGGTGAACACTTAGAAACGGAACTAGAAGTATTCTGTACGAGTTTACTGAAATAGACGGTGTCCATAGCTGTTCTCCGTTTTAACCTTAAAGTTTAAAACATGTCTTTGACACAATGCCAGAGCAACTGATGACAAGCAGGTGGACAGATGTCATAGTTTAAAGCTTTAAAAAATGATAATGTGAGCTACATTAGTACCAAATCATCATATGTAACTTTCAATGCACATGTACTGGAAAATGCTCATCTTAGCCCAACAAGTTGCATAACCCGCAACTATAATACTTCCACAATTTAGAGGCTGCTTCCAATGATGGAATGATGGACAGCGTCTCTGCAGCACAAATTGTCACACGAAGAACATGACCCCAGGTTGAGAGACCAGAGCATCTGAGCAGATCTCTTACATTCTATGTGTTGGTAAATACTTTAAGAAAGAAATAATAAAGTTCACTACGGAAATAAATATCGTTACTGAGATTTTAAGCAGTCTGTGATGTTGGAGATGTGCTTGGTTTATTCATTTCTTGATTGATTGATGTTAAAAGTACAATATGTAAGATTTTTGTGTTAAAACATTGTTAGAAGACCATTGTAAATCCCTTCCTATCACTGAAAAAGGCTGACTGACATGTTGACTCACCCTCTGTGTTTATAGTCCTTACATTCGGGTTTCAAAATATGCAGTTGACGGGCCGTCACTCTGTACCAAAACATTGTATAACTGTACAATAATTGAAGCTCAGTGGTTGAAAATTGGTTCTAATCACCACAGCCAATGGCGTTTCAACATCAGCGCATTTACAGAGAAGAGGGAGGGATAAACAGTGTTGTGGTTTGAAGGTGTTTGTTGCTGCTATTCCTCTCTTGACCATGAGAAGTCCTGAATTACCTATTGTACCTTTAAGTGCTAGCTAAAATGTTTTGCTTTGTAAAACCCCCCAATAGGGCCGGGGCAAAGTCATGGTCCTGCGGTGCTATAGGACCTGTCGATTTGGTTGATAGACCCTTGTGAGTATGCGTGCTGGGCAGTTTGTGATCGCCCACGAAGGGCGACCGTTTGTAGCTCCCTGTGGTTGATTGAGCCTGGGATCCCACGGCAACCGGAAGCTTACTGTCCATTTCCAAATTCCGGTTGTTTCACTGTTACGTCCCTCAGGTGTCTAGGGGTAGGAGGGAGCGCGTAACATATATTTGATGGATGCGGAACGCGTTCAGTGTAAATAATGAGGACCACACAACAATTAAAGTATAAAACTGTAAATTATACAAATAAGTGCAAGTGCTATTTACAATGGTTACACAAGTATTTACAGAACAAGTAACACATTTAGGTCACAAGGCCAAGGGACACGGATGTTGGCAAATGAATGAAACAAACAAAGCCAAACCAAGCTAGAATCCACGATAAGGTGACTGACTTATTCAGCAACAGCATGTCTCTCTTGTGGTCTTTAGTCATGATGTCAGGCCTGATGGCTGATATTTCTGTGTGTGTATTGACATGCCCACAGCATTGTAACATTCTCATTTTCGGTGAGTGTTTCTGGTTTATGCTTGTACCACTTTCCCAATATCTTGATCTTATAGTTATAGACACGTACAGTATATATGTGGCTGCCTTATCATGTCTGTGGATATATTCTGTTTAGGCAACCAGAGTGCTGCAACATGGTCAACAGTTTTTAACTTTTTCACTGTGGGCTTCATATCTGTAAGTGCTTTCATAAAGGCGCTACCAACCATTTTGTTAGTGAGCTCAGTTGTGGGAGAGCAAGGCAGAGTAGAAGTGGAGAGAGAGAGTCTCCTTGTAAGATGCTGCTCTTGATGGCAATAGACCTTAATCCCACATTGCCCCGAGAGGGATTTGCCCCTGTTTAGTCAAATCAACTGTAAGTCGTTTTGGATAAAAGTATCCGCTAGATAACTGTATGATAAATAAGATATGTAATATCTTGCAACTTTTTTTTGTTGTGCTTTCCATGATGAAGTTGGTAATTAAAGGGCAGATTGTATTGATTTCCATGCACTTTATGATTCTTCTGTGTGGTACACTCTCAATAGCTTTCTTTCTTGTCTATGAAAGATGTCGATAGATTATTTTCCCTGGTCTTACATCCCTCCAGAATAATCTTGTTTACCAGCAGTTGCCCTTTACAACCATAGCTTCCTCCTGGGAATCCAGGAGCTGGGCTTCATTGGAGAATGTGTTTGTTCTTTCTGCAATGATCTACACCCTTGGAAGGCAGGTAATGGGTCTGTAGTTCTTTAGGATTTCCTTTGGTAGTAGATTTGAGAGACCCTTGGTAATCTGTTCTGGTGTTACATTACATTACATTATTGGCATTTGGCAGACGCAATTATCCAGAGTGATGTACAGTTGATTAGACTGAGCAGGAGACAATCCTCCCCTGGAACAATGCAGGGTTAAGGGCCTTGCTCAAGGGCTCATTTACCTGAACCTCTACGCAACAGGCCGCCCCACCTGTTCCTGCAGGATGCTCAATGATGTTTTTGACGGACGTTTCCGGTGCAAGCCATTCCAGGAGATTATCAGTTATTACGTTTATTAATGTCTTAGGCTGTCCCAGTATTTATGCCTCCCAGTAGCTGGCTTTGTACTTTTTTTTTTAATCCACCATAGGTTTTTGTGTGAATTTTTCAGTTTCCTAAATGTGATTCCAGAGGTCTACAACTTCTTCAGATGGCTCACATTCATCTTTTTCTTGCCTGGTTCTGAGTAGAACTTTTCTCTGTTGTCTCTGAAGTTCTTGTTTTTTTTTGGTTTTGTTTCTCTTTCCAAATCCTATTCCACTTGTGCTTGATTTGGCTGTTTTAGCTGTTTTAGATTTTTCAGTTTTTAGCTGTCTTGTATGTTTCTATATTGTTATTGTTATTTCCACCAGTTGAGGACCTTAGTAGAGTAGTAAATGCACAGTAAAAATGTAGGGTTTTAATTTTTCATACACACAGCACTACGCCCACAGCCCAGTAGAGGGCGCAATATGACAATGGTGGACTTCTCACAGAGTGCAGAACTGAGGCACTCCTCTTAATTCCCAGGACACAGTGAAGTCAGTGTTTAATTCATAAGAGCTGAGAGACATGGGGACTGGTGCTACCATAGCCACTTGGCCTCCTCCCTATTTTTTTGTATTAAATATAGAATTTTTTGTTTATTAATTTTTTTGTATTCTCAGAGAATGCACTTCCCCACAGAGCAAGACTTGAACTAATTGAGGGGGGGGGCTGGGGTGATTTGGTCTTGTTTTCTGACTGGCAGAAACCGTGAAAACAGAAATGAAATATAGATGGGAAAGGGTAATTTTATGTTTATCTCATTCTCAGCCGTGGTAACAGTTAGCATTCAGCTTAGTGGTCAGGGTTAGCGATTACGGTTAGCGGTCACAGTTAGCATTCAGCTTAGTGGTCAGAGTTACGGTTAGCATTCAGGATGCTGACATCACTGTTGACCACAGCTCACTGAATGAATGGACTTCAGTAAGTCTGTAAGATTCGGAAGAAAGGCTTGTTCAAACCAGCTATGGGTTTCATTAAGTCCCAGTTGCCTGATGTGGGTTGGGTGGGATGGGGAAGTTGCTTTAAGTGGAAATGGGATTCATTGAACTTTAACCTTCAAGATGCCAAGCAGATGACCCTATTCATCAGGCAGTGGTTACTATGGAAACAGACCAGTGCCATGTTAAAGCCTTGCTCTCGTCTTTCTTTAAGCGTGCTCAGTACTTGGGTTAGACCATCTGCAAAATGGCAACAGTACATTGTAAATGAAACACTTTTTAAAGCTATTTGTGTTTTTGAAATAACATGGAGAAATTGGGGAGAAATTGTGCCGGGAACATACTCCTATTGTCACTTTTCCTCTTGTATTTAAAGTGTTCATTACACCGCAAGACAATGATCTGCATTTTCCGAACAGGAAAATCGTAAAATGTATTTTTACTGTAAATATTGTCATTTCCAAATGGCAGAGCTGATGGGCTGATGCAGTACATGCATCTTTAAACTTTCATACAGAGTGTTCTCGGCTGGGAAAGTTCAGTATCGTTCTTTAATAAGAGCTCCGCATGTGAAATAAAAAAAGAAAGTGGAAACGTTCAAGGCGGAATGTTTTTGAAATGGTGTGTGACTATGGGGAAGATGAATATCCTCATGTGACATGACTGGAAAATTTGTGAATTTTGGCCTAAATCAAGTCATTATAAAACGTATTCTGACTGATAGTTTTTATTTTATCTCATTGTTGACCTCTGCTTCCAGAACATTCCAATCGACCATCAGTATGGGAGGCAGTTGCTTCTTGGGAAACGTAGTCCCAATAAGGAAGGTTCACGACAGTTCAGTCCAAACAAACATTAAACGTATAACATCTCTCTCGGAAATGAAAATGGATTCGCAATGGGTGATTTTTTTTGTTGTTGTTCTTTTAACGAACAGTAAGTGGACAGTCCACTGAAAAATACTCCAGCAGGAAAAAGGGAAAGAAAATGTAGAAAAAAAGAACACAACATGATTTTTTATTTCTCTTTGTTATTAGTTGAGATCTCAAAGTAACCCTCAGTCCTGGAGGTTGTTCTAAGTGCTCGCACATCTTAATGTATTCGCCGAAAAAAAAAAGCTTTCTTTCCATTTGCTAGCAGAAATGTCAAGGTCGCTGCTTTCAGAGTGCTCAGTGTTCTGTTGTAAGGACTCGGTATATTAAAGAGGTGGGCACAATGCAGCTCGACGGTCCTGGCCTTCCTGGACCGGTTCGCACAGACACAGCATGAATATTCAGCGTCCTCTCGTCTCTCGGTGCCAGACTGGCTGGCTGCTCACGCCAGAGCAAACGGCATCGCGGAACGGCGGGTGGACAACAACACCCTGCCTGGAGTGGGCCGCGGAGAAGAGTGTGTGGGAAACGTGTGTGGGAAAGGGTGTGTGGGAAAGAGTGTGTGGGAAACGTGTGTGGGAAAGGGTGTGCGGAAAAGAGTGTGTGGGAAAGGGAGTGTGGGAAAGAGTGTGTGGGAAACGTGTGTGGGAAAGGGTGTGCGGAAAAGAGTGTGTGGGAAAGAGTGTGTGGGAAAGAGTGTGTGGGAAATGTGTGTGGGAAAGAGTGTGTGTGAAAGAGTGTGTGTGAAAGAGTGTGTGGGAAACGTGTGTGGGAAAGAGTGTGTGGGAAAGAGTGTGTAGGAAACGTGTGTGGGAAAGAGTGTGTGGGAAACGTGTGTGGGAAAGGGTGTGCGGAAAAGAGTGTGTGGGAAACGTGTGTGTGAAAGAGTGTGTGGGAAAGAGTGTGTGTGAAAGAGTGTGTGTGAAAGAGTGTGTGGGAAGGTGTGTGGGAAAGAGTGTGTGTGAAAGTGTGTGTGAAAGAGTGTGTGGGAAAGAGTGTGTGTGAAAGTGTGTGGGAAAGAGTGTGTGTGAAAGAGTGTGTGGGAAAGAGTGTGTGTGAAAGAGTGTGTGGGAAAGAGTGTGTGTGAAAGAGTGTGTGGGAAACGTGTGTGTGAAAGAGTGTGTGGGAAAGAGTGTGTGTGAAAGAGTGTGTGTGAAAGAGTGTGTGGGAAGGTGTGTGGGAAAGAGTGTGTGTGAAAGTGTGTGTGAAAGAGTGTGTGTGAAAGAGTGTGTGTGAAAGTGTGTGGGAAAGAGTGTGTGTGAAAGAGTGTGTGGGAAAGAGTGTGTGTGAAAGAGTGTGTGGGAAAGAGTGTGTGAAAGAGTGTTTGTGAAAGAGTGTGTGGGAAAGAGTGTGTGTGAAAGAGTATGTGGGAAAGAGTGTTTGTGAAAGAGTGTGTGGGAAAGAGTGTGTGTGAAAGAGTGGACACTTCTCTGTGTGTGAAATGTGAACACTTGTGTGCCTGTGAAAGAGTGTTTGCAGCTCTGAAGCGCGCTATGTGGAGGTTAGTGCATTTGTCTTTTGCTTGTGGCAGAGAGGGACCTACAGGGGGTGTTGTCTGGGGAGCAGCTGCCATTCTGATTGGCTGGCTAGTGACACTCAGGACCCCTTTGTGCAGATCTGTCTCTAGGTTCCGCCATTTTGTCTGGTCACCATGAGATTTAAACAGGACTGTTCAAACAGTGGTAGGACTGTACTAGGGTCCCCCTACCTGTGGAGCCAATCTACCTGTAGGGTCCCTCCACCTGTCAGGCCACTCTACCTGTAGGATCCCTCTACCTGTAGGGTCCCTCCACCTGTCAGGCCACTCTACCTGTAGGATCCCTCTACCTGTAGGGTCACTCTACCTGTAGGGCCACTCTACCTGTAGGGTCACTCTACCTGTAGGGCCACTCTACCTGTAGGGTCACTCTACCTGTAGGGCCCATCTACCTGTAGGGTCCCTCTAACTCTAGGTCCTTGGTACCTGCAGGTTGTGGTCTGGTCTGTGAGACGTATTTCTGATGCCAAGGCTCCACCGTGGGCCTGGTTTGCTCATCAAGTTTGACTTGTCTAAATAAGGGGACATCTTCAGAGAGCTCTGTGAATACTACCAAATGCATACATCCACAAACTGAGCAACCAAAAATAAAGAAATAACCCCCAAAAAAAATAATAAAAAAAAACGCTGACAGATGAGCCATTCTCAAAGGGTCGGTCTCCTGCCAGTGATTATCGGAGGGAAAAATGTGGTCGAGTAAACAAGCGCTCGAAACAAGCTGCTTAAACTCCGGCTGGGAGAGAGAGAGTATCGCACATCCCCAATCCAATCCGCTGGGAACGGCCCCAGATCCCTGCTTCTCACACAGCCGCCGTGGCGGAAGTCTGGAGGGTCGTGCCAGACGCTTTCCATGAGCGCCCGGCTGCCCTTGCTGCCCGGGCGGAGGCAACTGGGGGCAGCAGGGCGGAGGCAACTGGGGGCAGCAGGGCGGAGCGAACAAGAGGGAGGGGTCACCAAGGACACAGAGTTGCATCTGTGCTGTATAGCGTTTCTCACTCAAAGCGCTTTACAGTGACGAGGGGGAAACTCGCCTCGACCACCACCGATGTGCGGCAAGCACCCACCTGGGTGATGCGCGGCAGCCATTTTGTGCCTGTGGTTAATTTTGCCGGATTAGACCAGTGGTTCCCAAACTCAGTCCTGGGGGGGGGGGGGGGCGGGGGAGACCCCTGTGTATGCTGGTATTTGTTCCAACCACAATTGCAGTTGCAGAACTTCTTTAACAAGCTGTTAATCCTTCCTAATTATGTGCTATTGATGTTTCAAGGGGTTATTTACCCTCTTAAACCACGTTCTGTCAGACATGGCCATGAATAGCAAACATACCGTGTTCATAGTCTGCTTATTGTGCTATTACATAAAAAAAATATTGCAAGCAATTACATAAAGGCAACTTACTTTTAACTGATCAAACTAAAGACTGATGTGAATCAATATGCTCCTAATTGGTGAAATTGTGGACACCTGGCCACTAAAACTAACCATATGGATGATGATTAAAAAAAAATTTAACAAAGCAAATGATAATGAGCCAAACCTGCATTGTGTTGATAAATTTATGAAAGAAATTAAACACATGTGTTCACCAACCTAATTAGGAGCCCATTGTTTAACCTCAGTCTTAACATTTGATTATGTTTTTATGCAATTGTTTTTATGTAAAAGCACCAGAAAAACATGGGTGTTTTATTCTTCATGGCATGCTAGCTATGTCTGAGAAAATGTGCCTTAAGAGGGTGAATAATCCCTCTGAACATGGAAGACAAATAAAAAAGATTAACAGCCTGTTAAAATTCTGTGACTGCAATTGTGGTTGGAACAAAAACCATCGTCCACAGGGGGCCCCCAGGACCCAGTTTGGGAATCACTGGATTAGACGGTAACTGCAGAGTTTCTGGGCTGGGGGGCTGAGTTGGACCTGCGTACACACACACACATATATAGATTATACACATGTACACACATACACGTGCACGCACGCACGCGCATATACATATACACACACGTGCACATACACAAACATACAAACATTCACAAACAAATTTTATTTCATTTAAAATTAAATTAAAATTTTCTACTTGAGAGAAAAAATAAGATTTTAAGTCTCATTACAAGAGCAAAACACTTGTTTTGCCGTGTCTGCCGTGGGGGTTCTCCATCAGACGGAGGATGATGAGCTACAGCCCTGAGCTTTTGGACCTCGCCAGCTCTGCTCCTCTCCTGGTTCATGCCCACAACTCCCCACATCCTGGAGCGACAGATTCATCCCCTCCCCTCTGAATTCCAGACTCTACATCCCTTTTTTAATACCTGAACTGTTACCATCTTAACCCGGAGGATGGGCATCCCCCTATAGCCGGGTTCCTCTCCAGATTTCTTCCCATTGGGGAGTTTTTCCTCTCCACTGTTTGAGGGTTTTTCTCACACTAGGGAGTCGTTTACCTCATATGCTGTCCGGGGGGCGTCTTTGGGAGAGTATGCTGTGAATAGCGCTACACAAATAAAACCGATTACAATTGAAGAGCTCCAGGCTAGCGAACAGAACCTGAGGGGTCAAAGTTCAGACAGGAAGTGACCTCAGAGCGAAGGCTAAGAATCGCGCCCCGCGTGCTGGTGGGAACGACCTCAGACGCACTCGTCACCTTTGAACTCTCACAGCGTGAACTGGCCCTTAATGTCTTCAACCCAGACTCTCCCGTAAACATGCACTATAAACACATTTAACGAGTCCGCGCTGGCTGTGCAGAGAGGCACGCGAGTATGAACTTGTTTCGTGAACGAAGCCTGCGTTTATTAGGGCGGTACCAGGTATGACCAGAACCTGCACGCTAAGGCTAATGACACGCTGAGTACAATGAAGAGGCAGTGATGGCTATCGCTGCATATGAACTGCTTGTAAACATCCATCCATCCATCCATCCATCCATTATCTTAACCCGCTTATCCTGAACAGGGTCACAGGGGAGCTGGAGCCTATCCCAGCATACATTGGGGCGAAAGGCAGGAATACACCCTGGACAGGTTGCCAGTTCATCGCAGGGCACACACACCATTCACTCACACACTCATGCCCACGGGCAATTTAGACTCTCCAATCAGCCTGACCTGCATGTCTTTGGACTGTGGGAGGAAACCGGAGTACCCGGAGGAAACCCACGCAGACACGGGGAGAACATGCAAACTCCACACAGAGAGGCCCCAGCCGACGGGGATTCGAACCCAGGACCTCCTTGCTGTGAGGCGGCAGTGCTACCCACTGCACCAGTAGCCAGTGAAAGTTCGAATCATGGGGGTACGGGAAAAATGAGCAAGCCAAAAAAAACCCATTATAACGCGATGCCTTTAAACATGATTTCAAATACAAAAACTGCTGATTTGGAATGTACAGTACGAACTCTGCAGACCTCCGGCTGAGCCGCGCAGTCACTCCCCAGCCGAGCTAAAGAAAAGTTTGCTTGCCCTCTAGAATCCATCTTGTGGAATCCTATGACTTCTGTAACATTTCTGAGCATAATCAAAGCGGTTGGCCTCCATTGAAATATGCTACACTCGCCCACAGAAACATCAGATTTCATAACTAGAAACGCTTGAGAACAACATGTTACCAGAGGAAATATTGGATTTATTTGGCTTTAATGTTGCCTTTTTACCCAAGATACTGCGGTGATTCTGATCAATAATGTTACTCAAGCAGCACTGAAGCGGATATATTTAGCACATCCATAAAGATTCCCACATCTAATATACACTGTGAGCACTTTATTAGGTCTTTATTAGACTTATTTTTTAAGACTTCTGCTGCTATAAGCCTATCCACTTTAAAAGTAATGATGTGTTGTGTGTTATTTGCGTTGCTGTCACCTTCCTGTCAGCTTTGGCCAGTCTGGCCCTTCTCCTCTGATGTCTCTCATTAACAAGGCGTTTCTGCCCGCAGAACTGCTGCTCACCAGATGTTTTTTGTTTTTCACACCAAACTGTGGAGACGGTTGTCTGTTAAAATCCCAGGAGATCAGCCATTTCTGAGGTACTGAAACCAAACTGTCTGGCACCAACAATCATTCCATGGTCAAAATCACTTTGATCACATTTCTTCCCTATTCTGACATTGCTGCCACATGATTGGCTGATTTAAATATTTGCATTAACAAACAGGTGTACAGGTCTGCCTAATACATTACATTACATTACAGGCATTTAGCAGACGCTCTTATCCAGATCGATGTACAATGAAGTGAAAATCAAACCCCAGGACAATCGCGAAGTGATGAGGTGACTGACCTTTGAACTGTGATCAGTAGGCTTTATTATTCCTCTATATATTTTTCCGGCCAAGTCAGAATGACATCATGTATGTAGTGCCTTCAAATGCATAGCCTACTGCTGGCCGGTCTGTCTCCTTCTCTCTGAAATCAAAGACTAATTGCTCATTTGAAAATTAAAATAACTGAAAATGACTAATTATTCATTTGAAGAATGTGCTTTGGATGTGAATGATATTTCATTTGAGAGTAAATACCAACAAAGATAAACGGCTGTCATTTATTTTTTCTCTGTAATCAAAGTTGTTTTACTAACAGCATCACACAAAATAACTTATGTGTTTTAGCATATTGCATGAATGTTACATTACATTATTGGCATTTGGCAGACATTCTTATCCAGAGCAACGTACAGTTGATTACATTAAGCAGGAGACAATCCTCCCCTGGAGCAATGCAGGGTTAAGGGCCTTGCTCAAGGGCCCAACGGCTGTGCGGATCTTATTGTGGCTACACTGGGATTAGAACCACCGACCTTGCATGTCCCAGTCATTTACCTTAACCACTACGCTACAGGCGGCCCTTATAATGTATTATGTTCCTGAGTTACTGTGGCCATGAGTGATCCCATGACACTCTCAACCTGGATCTTTCAACCTGCCACCTAATCATCACCCGGTCCAATTGCCTAAAAATGATCCTCTGTCCAGCTCTGGTGTGTGGTGAGAGTGTGGCACAAATGGCCGTCATGGAGTGGGGCACAAAATGGCTGTCATGGAGTGGGGCACAAAATGGCTGTCATGGAGTGGGGCACAAAATGGCTGCCATGGAGTGGGGCACAAAATGGCTGCCATGGAGTGGGGCACAAAATGGCTGTCATGGAGTGGGGCACAAAATGGCTGTCATGGAGTGGGGCACAAAATGGCTGTCATGGAGTGGTGTACAAAATGGCTGTCATGGAGTGGTGTACAAAATGGCCGCCATGGATCAGCCTGGGCATGACACATCGGCGGTGGCTGAGGTCAGTTTCCCCCTCATCACTGTAACAAGCGCTTTGAGTTTCGAGAAAAGCGCTACATGAATGGAAATAATTATTATTACGATATGATGATACTTTATTGTCTGATTGCTCAGGAATGTGCCGACAGTTCCACACAAACACAACAGACAAACATCCATCCATCCATCCATCCATCCATGATCTGAACCCGCTTGTCCTGAACAGGATCGCAGGGGGGCTGGAGCCTATCCCAGCATACATTGGGCGAAAGGCAGGAATACACCCTGGACAGGTCGCCAGTCCATCACAGACAGACAAACATATGACTACAAAAGATATTAACAGGAAATACATCTGCGGAAACATAAACAAACATATAGCATCTTTTAAATTTGTGAACAAAGAAACCATAGACCATATACCCCCCTAAAGTAGGAAGGAAAAATGATGTACCCATACTAGACCTATAGTTTGGCGAACTATTCTGTGCTGCTGTTTTCTGACCAGCGAGGCTTAAAAAGTCCCGAAATGTTTTTCACAAGGCTCCTGTTTCAGCTGCATTGCGCTGAGTGTGTGCTCTTGTCTAATTTGGCTTTGAGAATAATTTCCTGTTGACCTGACCTTTCCGTGCACTGTACAGCCTGTTTCGCCTTGTTCCATCGAGATTCAAAAACTAAACATATCCTTGTTTTGCGTCCACGCCAGCCGGCGTACGCTGAGACAACGTCCTTTGCGAGGTTCTGACGGGCGATAAGCCCTTTCACTTTGTGTGACAGCAGCCACTGTTAACAACATCATCCTTGGATGAGTTAAATCCCCCCCCCCCCAACTCTAACTCGAACCCTAACCCACGCACACACACACACAGACACACGGGGCCAGATGTCTATATTCTGCGACCTTTGGATGACTACCCCCCCCCCCCCCCCCCAACACAGTTTGTCTCCCCTGTCTGTATTGGCGGTACGAACTTGGCAGTACGGACTTCCTGCAGTGACCTCTGTTCTGAGCCCAACTCTTCCCAGCCCCGCCCCCTGGCACTGCAACCTTTCTTTTCTAGTATTTTCTGTGGTTTTTATGGTTTGCTATGGTTGTAATCTGTCACGTGTATTATCTGCTTGAGACCTCCCGCTTGGGGAAAAAAGTTGAAGTGTTTTAATCGTGTTTTCACGTGTCTTGGATGACAAAAAAAACAGTTGCTGTGAAAATGGTTTCAAAAACATTTATTTTATTTTTATTGAATGTCCTTTATTGTGTATGGTTTCAGCATAGTAGGATATATTTTTTATTTTTCTTGAGATTAAGATCAGAGACTCGGATACATTTCCAGTTGATGGAGGGGGATATGGCTCACAGTTGGCATAGGTAACTTGGATTAGTGCTTTAGTGTTCCATATACACCAGACCAGCGTCAAATACATATTTGTTTTGGATTCATGTACTTCTTCTATGCTTTGCTGAGCTTGTCTGGTGTATTGCTAAATTACATGTTTGTTTATCAGGGATAGGCTGTTCATAAAGATGTAGAGAACCGTTTGCATTGTGACTAAATAAGCATGCGTCCCTTAAAACTATAAACAACTTGTGTCTGTGATTTATGAAGTTTTTTCGGAACTCACTGAAACAATTTACTATTTTTATTTCTTCCTCTCTGATTATCGGCTCTGTTTGCCAACAAACAAGCAGGAAGTGGAGGACAGGAAGTCAAGGTCTTTCTGCATTGCAAGACTATGTGAGTGGCAGCCTGCAGGCGAGTGGCATGACTGGAAGGTTGATGATTCAAGCCCTGGTGTAGCCATGATGAGGTCAGTGCAGCTGTGGGCTCTTGAGCAAGGCCCTTAACCCCGCATTGCTCCAAGGGGCATTGGTTAGTCTAATCAGCTGTAAGTCACTTTGGATAAAAGCGTCAGTTACAGAACTGTAATGTAATGTAATGCAAAGCGAATATTCTCAAGCCCAAATCCTGCAGGACTGCTGTGTCTGCTGGTTTGTGATGTGTTCCTGATTGGCTAAGGGGTCTGCACACTTTGTTTTGGCTGCTGATTGAAAGGAAATGAGAAATACCAGCAGACACTGCGGCCCTCCAGGACTGGAGTTAAACCTGCTGACACTGCGGCCCTCCAGGACTGGAGTTAAACCTGCAGACACTGCGGCCCTCCAGGACTGGAGTTAAATCAGCAGACACGGCGGCCCTCCAGGACTGGAGTTAAACCAGCAGACACTGTGGCCCTCCAGGACTGGAGTTAAACCAGCAGAGACTGTGGCCCTCCAGGACTGGAGTTAAACCAACAGAGACTGTGGCCCTCCAGGTCTGGAGTTAAACCTGCAGACACTGTGGCCCTCCAGGACTGGAGTTAAACCAGCAGAGACTGTGGCCCTCCAGGTCTGGAGTTAAACCTGCAGACACTGTGGCCCTCCAGGACTGGCGTTTGAGACCCCTGATGGAGAATGAGAGAGAGGGAGAGGAGCGGAGAGTTGAGGACACTGACCTCAAACACAGGGGTTATTGGGAAATGAAAAGGTGCTCCATTTTGGAGCCTATTTGACAGAGACACAATTACAGAGATGCTTTTCCCAGGAAATGGAAGAGAAAATTGGGCAAAAACCAGGCTTGACCTCGCTATAGAGAGGGGGCCCATCCTCCTCTGGCCGGCCGTGTGTAATATAGAAAAGATGGAATGAATGGAAACCGAAATGTACCACAGAGTGAGCAGGCCACTTGTGGGTGTTGGCCTGGGACCAGTTTCACAAAGCAGGATTACTGAGTTAGCTGGATAACCGCACTGAGTAAAACCCACAAAGCAGGATAACTGAGTTAGCTGGATAACTGCACTGAGTGAAACCCACAAAGCAGGATTACTGAGTTAGCCGAATAACTGCACAGATGTTAAACCCACATAGCAGGATTACTGAGTTAGCTGGATAACTGCACAGATGTTAAACCCACAGAGCAGGATTACTGAGTTAGCCGGATAACTGCACAGATGTTAAACCCACAGAGCAGGATTACTGATTTAGCCGGATAACTGCACAGATGTTAAACCCACAGAGCAGGTTGGGCACGTCGCGGCAGCCACAGTCAGAGAGCTCAGACGATCCCGCCGCAGGCTGATCGGTGGCGGTACGGACTCTGGAGGCGGACCTTTCTGTGGAATCGCCATGGTTTCCGGGCAGAGAGAGGTGCCAGCGTCGTGTAAAGGCCAGTTCACAGCGCAGCGACAGTGTCGCTCGTCTGAAAGCGCAGGACGTTCGTGAAAGTTGTACTGTTGCCCGAACCTAGACTGTGGTTAGCAGAAATACGTACGCTCAGCGATCATTTTAGGAGGTAGACCTGTACACCGGCTCGTTATACCAGACCTGTATACCAGCCAGACTGGTCATAGCTGACAGGAACGCGTCAGCAACGCAAATAACCACGCATTACAACAGTGGTGTGCAGAAGAGCATGTCTGAACACACAACGCATCAAACCTCTAAGTGGATAGGCTACAACAGCAGAAGACTTAATTCTGCAAAATACGTCAAATACCTAATAAGGTGCTCACTGAGTGTATATAAACATACACCAGTTGTATCTAAACCAACACTCTGTCGCTAGACCATAAACTGGCCTTTATGGGTAAGGAACTGAGCTTGTAATCTAAAGTTTGTGGAGGTTTGATTTCAAGTTAGTTCGCTGCCATGGCAACCGGTGAGCTGATGCTTACCCTAAACTGCTTCAGTATGTCCAGGTGATATGGCCTCATGCTGTGTGTGTGTGTATCTGTGTGTGTGTGTGTGTGTATCTGTATCTGTGTGTGTGTGTGTATCTGTGTGTGTGTGTGTGTGTGTGTGTGTGTATGTGTGTGTGTGTGTATCTGTGTGTGTGTGTGTGTATGTGTGTGTGTGTGTATCTGTGTGTGTGTGTGTGTGTGTGTGTATCTGTGTGTGTGTGTGTATCTGTGTGTGTGTGTGTGTCTGTGTGTGTGTGTGTGTGTGTGTGTATGTGTGTATCTGTGTGTGTGTGCGTGTGTGTGTGTGTGTGTATCTGTGTGTGTGTGTGTGTGTGTGTGTGTATCTGTGTGTGTGTGTGTGTGTATCTGTGTGTGTGTGTGTGTGTGTATCTGTGTGTGTGTGTGTGTGTGTGTATGTGTGTATCTGTGTGTGTGTGCGTGTGTGTGTGTGTATGTGTGTATGTGTGTATGGCAGGGGGGTTAACTCACCCACTGTTTTTTTATAGCTGCTGTCTATTTAGAAGAGAGCAGACAACAGTACATTACACTTATTTCACTGTCGCTTTTATCCAAAGTGACTTCCAGTTGATTAGACTACGCAGGGGCTAATCCCGGAGCAATGTGGGGTTAAGGGCCTTGCTCAAGGGCCCAACAGCTGTGGCTGCACTGAGATTTGAACCACAAACTTTTCCGGGTCCCGGTCACGAAACTTAGCCGCTAGGCTGTAAGCTGCCCCAGGACAAGCTCACGTGACGTCAAATGGCTGCCCGTTCTCACACAGCTTACAGACACGTGAGGTGACTCAGAAACAAGTTCCTCCAGACTGTGCGCAAACATTTAACCAGCAGGGGTCGCTGTTGAGCTACCTGATGCGGTCATCCCGGCCGAATGAATTCCTCCCTCCCTGGGCGAGGCTTCCGGCTATTATCTCTCAGCCTGCGGGGATAACGGCCACAGTCGGCAAAACTGGGATTTGACAGCCGGTCATGAGGCCCATCCGCTCACTGGAGCCGTGCCGTGAAGGAAAATGCCAACATTTTCCAACTCACCCGGACATAGACGAGATGTTCATTTTTGTGCATTCACTGGCACAATTTCCATGTTAGCGCAACGTGTTAAATTAGCATAAATACTTGATGCTTATAGGAGTCAGTAGTCCTACCTCCTACAAAGTGCAGAAATGCACCTTACAGAAACTCTGAAGCAGTCTTATTTACATGAGGTATGGGGAAAAAAAACTGTAAAAACAAAAGACGTTGTTTTCAGAGAAAAAAAACTACCTACCTTTAAAACTCCCAAAATGTTGATGCTTCCAAGGAACTAGACTTGTAGCCATAAGGTTGAGTTAAAGTTCCTTTGCGCCATGATTCTACTCTTCCTCTCTCCAGCGTGTACTCAGCGGTATGAATGGAGAATAAGGCAGATGGAACACATCTATGTCGCTCTGGATCAGGAAATAAAGACATCACAAACCACACACTCTGACCAGACTTCGGCTTGAGACCCTCTCTCCTAGATCTGAAAGCTGTCGGCTGATTGGTGTAATTATGCCTACATGCCTAGCTGACTGCGCCGTCTGCACGTGCTCACTGTGATGTCCTCTGTCAGAAGTGGTTGGATCAGGACTATATTGCCTTCATACTGTATTCATCGCCCCCCCCCCCCCCCCCCCCCCCAAGTTATTATTGTGTGCTACAGTGCTGGCGGCTGCTGACAATTGCAACGCGTTTAGCAGCGCTTCAGATTCAATCAGCGTGAGATATGAAGATGCAATTTGAATAATAGCCGTCCCGTGCTGGCTGAGACACGCGGGGAAGGGCAATCAGCGCCTCCCCTGAACAGGACTGTGTTTACTGTGAGGTGTTTGCACACAAACGGAGCGCAGAGAGGAGGAGGAGGAGGAGGTAGGGCAGGTGATCGGAGACCTCATCTGGCCATGAAAGCATGGAGAAATTGCCACTAAAATGAAACTTGAAAGCAAACTGAAAATAGAGTTAGAAACAGAGAGCTGAGAAAACCAAGATGATGAACTTAAATACACCTCTCCTGTCATTTCGCTCTCTCTCCCTCTCTGTCTCTTTCTGTCTCTCTCTGTCTCTCTGCCTCCCTCTCTTTCCCCCTCTCTCTCCCTCTCTCCCTCTCTCTGTCTCTCTCCCTTTCTCTCTTTCTCTCTCTCTGTCTCTCTCTCCCTCTCTCTCTCTGTTCCTCCTCTCTCCCTCCCTCTCCCTCTCTCCCTCTCTCTCTCTCTGTCCCTCTCTCTCTCCCTTTCTCCTTCCCTCTCTCTCTCCCTCCCTCTCTCCCTCTCTCTATGTCTCTCTCTTCCCCTCTTTCTCTTTCCCTCTCTCCCTCTCTTTCTGTCTCACAGCTCATTAAATCACAACTAACAGGAAATCAGAGAAATAAATACGCTCAGCACAACTGTGTCCTGTTTTACACACGTGTGTTCTGTCATGTCCTATATATACAGAAAATGTCATGCACTTCAGGTGAATACTAAATTAACCCCAAACCCCAAATTAAACCCCAACAATCTTGTTGGGATTAAATAGTAAACATGCAATAAACCGTATAATACCGTGTCCTGTACCAAATTTGCATGTGTTGTTTGGGCTTATTTTGACCGTATGAAATGTCAAAAAATATATAACCATTTCTATTTTTATCTCAGATGTCTTTGTGGATGACACTTTCCCATACAGCTGCCAAACTTTCACTTCCTGTACCCCGGGCTCTACAATGAGATGTTTCTCACAGATATTTATGGATAAGAGGCTAGTCATTAGGGAGACAATAAGAACGCGACACAGAAAGATGCAATCATTTCGCGTTTATTTAAACTGTCGGGGTCAATTTGACCCCAAACATAAAAGCGGTCATAAACTCTTAACATAATAGGAGGATCAAGTACAACTAACAGGAAACCAGATAAATTAATACGGTCAGCTCAACCGGGTTCTGTCTTACACACACATGCATTCTGCAGTGTCTTATACATACAGAAAATATGATGCTCTCCAGGTAAATACTAAATTAATATTTCAGAGCTGTTAATGGGAGGCAATCTTTCTTGCAGCACGCAGGAATTTTGATTGATAATCCTGTAAATGCCTGGAGGCTAGGCTTTTGAGCGAATGGCTGAAAACTTTTTAATTTCCTCGAGAGGATCACTTTAATGAGGAAGCTGAAGTCTGAAAAGTGTTTTTTTTTTTGGGGCCTCCCCACGGGGGAGAATAACCCAAATGAGTGTGTTCTGTGGTGCAGAGTGAAGTTAGCCTGTTCATTTTACTTCTGTCTGGAATTGACATGTGCATCAGTGACAGACGCTTTTAAAAGCTGAGCGGCATATTAAAGAACCATGATGCACTTCCTGTTAACTATGATCTTGCAAATTAATGCAAATGTTTCCACGCAAACATCATTTCTGAACTCGACAAACTCTCTGAATAAAAACTCTCTGAATAAAAACACACACACAAATCTCTCGCACTCACTCCACTCTCTCGCACACACACACACACACACACTCTCTCTCGCGCACACACACACACATACACACTCACAGGGATCCATCTCAAACCCCAGAGGGCTGGTTTTCGATGTGCTCCTGCACTGAAGTGCTTGGTCTAAGTAATTGATTGGCTAAGGAGTTTGTGTGCCTTGTTTTCAAGGCCTAAATTGGCAGCTAATTTAAAGGAAATCACAATCTGCATACTAGCATACTGCTAAATTTCAGGCTCATTTTCAGTGAAATGTAGTATGCGTAGTGTGTCAAGTTTGCGGTTTCGAACACAACCCTCGTCTTTGAAGCAGCAGGAGTGGTCACCATAGCAGCCAGGCAGCCGTTGATGCCTGAATGACAGAGAATGGCATTCTGGGTAATCAAACAAGCTCCAAATACTGTGCACTCCATCTGAACACATTGCGGCAATCCAGTCATGGCCAATAAGCTTTATTATTTCATTAGCCTGATGGACACTCTGCGTAGCGTTCATTATGAAGACCGTTTGGTGCCATGTAGCCGTTTCCCACCCGCTCTTGTGTTTGTGCCCTTGAGATAGCTGCAGTAGCCCCCTCACCCAAAGAAAAAAAATCACTTAATTTTGTTCCAGCTGAATTAGTCATCCTAAAACACAAGTGCAAAACATATTTACAGAAGCCTGTGCAGGGAAAGTCTTCACTTGGCTTGAGAATAGCAACTCTCCAGAAAACTAGGTTTTTAATCCGTAAATCATTTTAATTGACGCATATTTTAGTTTTAAAGACGTTGCCTCAGCCCTGCGGGTGAAGGGAATGAGGGCCCATTTTGGACGTGTTTCTGCGTGCTGTACGGTGCATAATGAACCAGCAGGGTGGCTGGTTTTGGGGGTACACTGCACCCCAGTCCTGATAAAACCGGGCTGGTGAAGCTCTTTTGTGCGGAGGACCTCTCAGAATAAATCTGTCGCGCTGTCCGATCTCCAGACGGCGGTGAATGGGCACTGTAGTGCCCTGAGTGAGCGGAGGAAAATGGTCACATAACTCCTGTATTTCCTGGCAACCGCAGAGCCCGGCACCAGCAGTGAGAAAGAGGGTCTTAGACACCAAACTATTTCACTCCCCCCCCTGCCAAAATCCGCCCAGAAAAACCTCAGCCTCCAAACCCGGCTTCCGGGCCCCGTTGTCATGGCGAAAAGGCTTTTGTCTGTCTCCAAGGCGAGGAGGACACTGCTAGCATACACCCTCCCCCGGGCCCCGGGGGGGTCAGACCGAAACCGCAGAGAAGAAGAGTCCACTTCCCGAAACACGAGGAGCCGCCGGCCCTGTGGAGGGGCCTGCGGAGCGCGACGCTCCCGTGCCGAGATCCCCGCTGCCGCTGTTTTCCCTCCTGTCTGGGAATACTTGGGAATATTCCTCCCTTTGAGCGGCGTTCCGGGGGGGCGCCCGTGTGTTTATTGTTTTATGTGATATGTGATATTTTCTCGTTGCCGTCATTTGTACACTCAGTCGCTTCCTCTGCTAGAGCGAGTGAGCCCCCTTCTCAGTACACAGCGAGCGCGGAGAACTGGATATCTCACACCGTGGAGAGAGAGAGAGAGGGAGGGAGGGAGGGAGGGACGGGGACAGAGGGAGAGGGGAGAGGGGGAACAGAGGGAAAGGGATTTGGATGGATAGAGAAAGAGTGGGGGGAAAGAGGAGGAAAGACAGAAGGAGGGAAACAATGAGAGAGTGAGGGAAGGAGACGGATGGAGGGAGGGAAAAAGGAGAGAAAAGGTGGGAGCTCAGTGACGGGGGCAGAGAGAAAAGAATGGACAGAGAAAAGGAGGAGAGGTGGAGAGAGGGAGGGAGAGACAGGGAAGAGAGGGATGAAGAGATCGCCAAGGGAAGGAGAGAAGGAAAGAGGTGCAAGAAAAGAGAAAGAAAGCGGGAGAGCGAAACGGGAACAGAGAAGGAAAGGAGGAGAGGAAGAGAGAGGGAGGGAGAGAGAGAAAGAGAGATGGAAAAGTCTAGGCTCTTGCTGCCTGCTTTGTATTAGTCAGGATGACGCTCTCCTCTCTGGAGCTCCTCCATGCTGAAGCAGCCCGTCTGTGACCCTGGGCCCAGATGTGTCAGCGTTAGCGCTGGCGCTCGCGCTCCTGCTCCAGCGGAGCCTAGCCGTGCGTGTTTACACGACGTGCTTCTCGTTTGGCCCGAGTCGCCGAGCTGTCCCTCGCGCCTGCCGCAGCACGGCTCCCCGTGTGCTGACAGGTGTGAAGCAGCGGAGTGCGCTTCCCGTGAGTTACTGTTGGTCTAATCGCCCAGCTGTCCCGATTAAAACCGCTGCCTGCGCACACTTTCAACGTTTACATTACCGTGAAACACAGCGTCAGTCCGTCAGGGGATTTACATGGACCGTGTATCAGTGGCATCATGCAGCAGCTCCAGAGGAATGTTTCCGTTATCTTTCCATAAATCCTTCTTCTTCCTTTTTCTTCCTTCTATTTTAAACTCTTAAATCTCTGGATGTGTTCTGTCTGACTCCGCATCAATTTAATATGAAAAATGTTTGGCTATTATTCATAATTATCAGTCTTCAGGGTGAGCCCGGTATTTAGGTTTTAGGCAAACTAAGCAGTAGGTACACTTTAGTGAAAAAGCTCTCACACACCCTCTTACACAAACACACACTCTCTCACACACACACACACACACACTCACACACACTCTCACACACAATCACGCTCTCTCACACACACACACACTCTCTCACACACACACACACACACACACACACTCACAGGGATCCATCTCAAACCCCAGAGGGCTGGTTTTCGATATGTTCCTGCACTGAAGTGCTTGGTCTAAGTAATTGATTGGCTAAGGAGTTTGCTCGCCTTGTTTTCAAGGCCTAAATTGGCAGCTAATTTAAAGGAAATCACAAAAAAGCAGAGATATTGTGGCCCTCCAGCACTAGGCCTTGAGACCCTGGTGTCCGGCTATGATGTCAATGTTCAATCACTGTGCACTTATGCACAGCAAAAACGTCTTTCATTTGTCGGTCTGCCGCATGACGTCTGCAACCCAAAATCTAATAAAACAAACAAAATGACAAATCCTTTCCATCTACGGTTAGATGGAAACTGCGCGTACATTTAATAAATCTTTAGGCTGTAAAGGTTAAACGATAAATGTTCGCCGCTGAGTGTCTTGTGTGTCTGTACGATTTAAAATGCTATACACGTAAAAGCACATACATTGTTGGACAGTGGATGAGTTAAGACACTGAGACAGTGGATGGTTTAACCCCTTATGGGCAGATGCGACCTGTGCGTTACATCTCCCTTAACAGACGGATGTGACCTGTGTGTTCCATCTCTCTTCACAAACAGATGTGACCTGCATGTTACACCTGAAATAGTTAAACACAGAGACAGTGAATGAGTTAAACACAGAGACAGTGAATGAGTTAAACACAGAGACAGTGAATGAGTTAAACCCAGAGACAGTGAATGAGTTAAACACAGAGATAGTGAATGAGTTAAACACAGAGATAGTGAATGAGTTAAACACAGAGATAGTGAATGAGTTAAACACAGAGACAGTGAATGAGTTAAACCCAGAGACAGTGAATGAGTTAAACACAGAGATAGTGAATGAGTTAAACACAGAGACAGTGAATGAGTTAAACACAGAGACAGTGAATGAGTTAAACCCAGAGACAGTGAATGAGTTAAACAGAGAGACAGTGAATGAGTTAAACACAGAGATAGTGAATGAGTTAAACACAGAGACAGTGAATGAGTTAAACAGAGACAGTGAATGAGTTAAACAGAGAGACAGTGAATGAGTTAAACACAGAGATAGTGAATGAGTTAAACATAGAGACAGTGAATGAGTTAAACACAGAGATAGTGAATGAGTTAAACATACAGACAGTGAATGAGTTAAACAGAGAGACAGTGAGTGAGTTAAACACAGAGATAGTGAATGAGTTAAACATAGAGACAGTGAATGAGTTAAACACAGAGATAGTGAATGAGTTAAACATAGAGACAGTGAATGAGTTAAACAGAGAGACAGTGAATGAGTTAAACACAGAGACAGTGAATGAGTTAAACACAGAGACATTGAATGAGTTAAAAACAGAGATAGTGAATGAGTTAAACACAGAGATAGTGAATGAGTTAAACATAGAGACAGTGAATGAGTTAAACACAGAGATAGTGAATGAGTTAAACACAGAGACAGTGAATGAGTTAATCACAGAGACAGTGAATGAGTTAAACACAGAGATAGTGAATGAGTTAAACACAGAGATAGTGAATGAGTTAAACACAGAGACAGTGAATGAGTTAAACACAGAGATAGTGAATGAGTTAAACATAGAGACAGTGAATGAGTTAAACATAGAGACAGTGAATGAGTTAAACACAGAGACAGTGAATGAGTTAAACATAGAGACAGTGAATGAGTTAAACACAGAGACAGTGAATGAGTTAAACACAGAGACAGTGAATGAGTTAAACACAGAGATAGTGAATGAGTTAATCACAGAGATAGTGAATGAGTTAAACACAGAGACAGTGAATGAGTTAAACACAGAGACAGTGAATGAGTTAATCACAGGGAGATGCTTTCATTCCTTGGACAGACGTCCAGCCATATTTTGCCTCCAAGGACTCAGTGGGAAATATCCCCAGTTATTTAAACACCATCATCTCACAGGGACAAAAGTGTGTTGACATTTTTATCTTTGCCTGTTTAGGTTATCTCCTCCAATAACTGAGATATTCAAAAATTTATGTTGAAAATACATTTGTAAAAATGTTATCTTGAGTTTTTCCAAATTAAGGTGATTGTGAAACACAAATATTTAATTCCGTCGGCATCTGGGCTGTGCCAGGGCGTTGCTGGTGATCGACGACTCGCTGATGTGCGGGTTTGGCTGCCGTGACAGATCGGTCCGGCCTGAGTGATGGAGGCAGTGGTGAGAGTACAGTAAACAGACTGTGTCCAGGAGACGCTGCTATCTTTCAGTGAATAATGTTCCTCGCGCCTTCTGGGTTCCTTCTCTCCCCTTTGAGTGAGGACTCTGGCACAGGCTGAAATGCGCTTTGTAACGAGCACTCCACAGTGCCCCAGGCATCCAGCGTAATTAATCTATTCATGAGAGACTGCAACACCAGCGCTGAATCTGAATGAAAAGGTCTTTTTAAAATGTGTGCTTGTCTTGACATTGTGCACAACAACCCTCCCCCTCACAGAAAAACAACAAAAAAGAGAAACACACACACACACACACACTAATGCGCACTCTCTCACACACACACACACACACACACACACACTCTCTCACACACATTCCCTCTCTCTCACACACACACACACTAATGCGCACTCTCTCTCACACACACACACACACACACACACACAGACACACACACACTAATGCACACTCTCTCTCTCACGCACACACACTAATGCGCACTCTCTCACACACACACACTCTCTCTCTCTCACACACACATGCACACTAATGCACACTCTCTCTCACGCACACACTAATGCGCACTCTCTCACACACACACACTCTCTCTCTCTCACACACACATGCACACTAATGCACACTCTCTCTCATACACACACACACTCCCTCTCTCTCGCACTCTCTCTCACACACACACACACATACACTCTCTCTCACACACACGCACTCTCTCTCTCACTCACACACTAATACACACTCTCTCACACACACTCACTCACTCACACACACACTAACACATTCTCTCACTCAATCACACACTCACTCTCACTCACTCACACACACACTAATACACACTCTCACACACTCACTCACACTCTCACTCACACACACTCACTCACTCACTCTACTCTCTCTCTCACTCTTTCTCACTCACACACTCACTCACTCCCTCTCTTTCTCACTCACACACTCACTCACTCCCTCTCTTTCTCACTCACACACTCACTCACTCGCTCACTCACTCATTCACTCTACTCTCTCTACTCTCTCTCACTCACACACAGTCACACACTCACTCGCTCACTCACTCACTCTACTCTTTCTCTTTCTCTCTCTCTTACACACACACACACACACAGTGATACAGTACAGATAGGCATTTTGTGTTTTGGGTCCATGTTCCTCAGCAGAAAGAGGCTGATTCTCCGGTGCGGTGTTTAGCATTCAGGGGCGCTCCGGAAGGCCTGTGGCGCGTCTAGACCCCCAAGGCTGTGCCAGCACCTCTATTCATGAGGCCAGGGATGTTTTCTTCTTCTTTGGTCAGGAGGCCAGTCACAGCAAACAACTGCATCAGGGTGAGAAAACTCAGATGACAAGCAGGCAGGCTGCCAAGCCGGGGACAGGGGCTAGGTCTCGCTGAGCGCGCACACCTACTGTTCAGCTCTTATTTTCTTATATCGCTGAGTTTCTTGTTACATCAAGTTATTTTGTGTGGTGTGTGTGTGTGTGTGTGTGTGTGTATGTCTTACATAGTGATTTCCAATGGATTACATTACATGGTTAGAAATGATCCCTGGTTGTTATGCTACACTTTTAGCAGCTCTGCTCATTCCCTTACAGCACAGCTGCAGGTCTGCCGTAGGTGCGATGATTCTCTCCGTCTGTGGGATGTGTTTGCGGCGTTGCGTTAAGGTAGCTTGGACATTACTAAGATGTCGTCGTTACGTTGCTTACCATGGAATCAAGTTTGTGTCAAAATTATCAAGCAAAATGTTTCTGTTTGGGAGCAAAGAAACAAATATTGTAAAGAAAAATATTGATTTCAAGAAGGCCTTTGAGTTTGGAACAAAAAAGAAAAATATTTTGACAGATTTTTTTTCAAAGTCTGTGCCAACGGTGTTTTGTTTTTTTTGTATCCCTGAAATGATGTTTTTTTAATACTTTTGACATAAGTACCCATAAGCAAAGTAGCCATTACAGCTTACTAACAGGCAAACAATCTTCACGCTGCAGCACGGCTACATTCCAGTTTTCTCAGTGCGCTGCCTGGGTTGTTGCTTCCGCAGACATGAGTTGAAGGAAGACACATAATTCAGAGGTGGAGAAAGCAGACTGTGGGTGTCTGATTGACCAGTAGGGGTCACTAGTGAGTGGTGAAAAGATAACCCCATTAGCACAGTCTGAGCTAGCACAGCTAGCATTAGCACAGTTTGCACCAGTACAGCTAGCATTAGCACAGTCCGTCCGTGCTTGTACAGTCAGAGCTATCAGAGTCAGCGCAAGAAGAGTCCACACTAGTACAGTTTGCATTAGCACAGTCAGCGCGAGTACAGTTAGCATTAGCACAGTCAGCGCTAGTACAGTTAGCATTAGCACAGTCAGCGCTAGTACAGTGAGCATTAGCACAGTCAGCGCTAGTACAGTTAGCATTAGCACAGTCAGCGCTAGTACAGTGAGCATTGGCACAGTCCACGTTAGTACAGTTAGCATTAGCACAGTCCCCACTCATACAGTTAGCATTAGCACAGTCAGCACTACCACAGTGCTACCACAGTATGCGCTTGATACTAAACAATGGGGCCCATCCAGACAGGTTGCCTAAGACAAGTCATTAGAGTAAGACAATCAAATACACGACTGATATAACAGGTCGCAAGAATACGTCACTCTTCAATAAGCACAAAGCCATAATACAAATCAGGTTCATAGAGCTTAACATCCATATAAACCCACAAACGATGCTGTGTGTCAATCCCGAAGTAATGACATAAGAAATTGCAGGGACCCATTTTCATAGTATTTTGAATAACATTCTGACCACACCGGACGTAGCTGACAGCCCACTCCGGGAGGACCCCTCTACATATAATCTGTACAACGTCTTCACTTTGACAGAAATTACCCCTCTCCTTTATGCGCTAATAGCAGTGGCTCCATCACGGAGAGATGGGCTGTCATATCACTGTCATAACAGGCATGACCCCCGTCCTGCTCCTCATGTGGAGGCGGCGATGTGCATAGTACGATAATGTCAACGAGCCCTTCTTTTAAATAAGCCTGTCAGATGCTGCCACAGGCAGCGCGCGGTTTGGCTTGCGGGACCTATTCTGTTGGAACAGTCGATACGGTTTAGAGGGCCAGACAGAGGAAAGGATTGGAGGGGTTCTTCGGTCCCGTCTCGTAAAGTCCCTGATGAAAGCTCATGTTCTGTATATCAATAACAGATTTCCACACGGGTCTCGTGGACTACCGGAGGCTGTGTTTCAAGAGGCTGCGAACCTTTTCTGGGAGAGAGAGAGAAAGAGAGAGAGAGAGAGTGAGAGAGAGAGAGAGAGAGAGAGAGAGAGAGAAGAAATGTGCCTTTGATGAGAGATGAAATGAAATCCACTTGTGTTTTCAGCTTCATACTTCCTCCGGGTCTCTGTGATCACTCCGGCTGTTTTGATGATAGTCCTGGCTGCTGTTCTCAGGGCACTCACCATGTTACACACCCCCCCCCCCCCCCCACCCCCCCACCCCCCGACCCCCCAGCCCCCAATACTAACTGAAGAAGAGCTTAAAAAAGACCTCTTTAGAAAAAAAATAAAAACCTTAAAAAGAGCTCCCCCGTCCCTGTTTCGCAGAAAGCTGCAGGGTCCTCGGTCTCGGTGTTTACCTCAAAATCGGCGGATAATTCTGGCCCAATAAACCAGGGGGGCCGAGCCAACAGCGAGCAGAAAACAGCGGGCAGACTGCGCTCGTCTCCAGGGCCAGGACCAGGGCGGGGGCACCTTCACCGAGCCTTCCCTGGAAATACATCCTCATGCTTACGTAAACGATATTTTTGAACCAAACCACAGGCAGAAAAAAACGAAAAGACCTAAAGCACGGTATATATTACGTAGCATTACGTTCATTTGGCAAAATGCGCGTATTCATCAGGGTGACTTACGGTGTCGGAGAAACATCAAGTGCATTGCGCTGATTAATATGAGAGAGTGCCAGGCCTGTATGCAGCAGTATTCCCAGATGGGCCAGAAAAGATTCAGCTCTATAGAAGCACGGGTGTGAGCTTCTGTAAGTACGCTAAATACATGGGCTGCACACTCTGAAGAACGATACCATATCTACTCAAAAAAGAATTCATTCATCCATTATCCTAACCCGCTTATCCTGAACAGGGTCACAGGGGGGCTGGAGCCTATCCCAGCATACATTGGGCGAAAGGCAGGAATACACCCTGGACAGGTCGCCAGTCTATCGCAGGGCACACACACCATTCACTCACACACTCATACTTACAGGCAATTTAGACTCTCCAATCAGCCTAACCTGCATGTCTTTGGACTGTGGGAGGAAACCGGAGTCCCCGGAGGAAACAAAATAAATAAACAAACGAATGAACACCATTAGTACATCTGAGTTAGTACATCATGTATAGCTTCTTCCGTTATTAAATGAAATGCTTCTCAGCTAACGGGCATTGAGTTCGTCTTCCCGCTGCCCTGTTTTTCAATAATTAAGATTGCCTCTGTAGAACCAGCCGTTGATTCAATTTGCCAAAGCTTTGGCTGTGGTTTTGTGTCGCAGTGTGTGAGCCTATTTTTCTTGACGTACGTAGATCTGAAGTAAAGCTTTACTGGGAGTACATTAACTGAATGTTCTCCTCACGCTGGGGGGTTGGACATCTTCTGTGTTCCCGAGACCCGAGGTGAATCTCGTTATGTTGTTTCAGAGAACCCGGTGGAAAGCACTCCATTAGACCGGAAAGGAGAGATACGTGTCCCTCTCGACGTGTTGTTTTTGAAAGGGGCCGGGCGTGTTGATTTCCAGCTAAAATTATTATCAGAACGAAATTGGCGGGCAGCGCGGACAGAACACGGCTTTTATCTGCCGACCGATTTGGCGATCGCGGCGCGATTGATTCTGGATTCGGCCGGAACACCCACCGGGCGCCGTCAACATTCTGGAGCTGACAGAAACGTCCCGGCTTGATGTTCAAACAGAATATATTTACACTCCCTTACGCTGACATTATGTGCCTGTAATCTTTGCAAATGAGAAGTCTGGGTAGTGTGCGCATCTTCGTGCACAATGAGCAGCTCAGAAACCTTACCATATGAATACGAATCCGGTTCCATAACGGGATTCGTATTGTTATGGTAGATTTACATATAAATGTGAAACGGTCAGAATGGCTGGCAAACCAAGTGATAATTTGGAGCCAATAATAAGCAGTGGCTGTGTTGTGCTATAGTGTGCTCCTGTACGACTGGACTATATGTTGTGTTCTGCCTGTCTCATAAGCTATTCTCTAAGTGCCCTGCTTCATATAATGACAACTATGTGACCTGTGTTAATGAGTATAATGGTAAGAGGCTCGAACCCAGACCTGCGTATGAAATAAAATAGGACTACACACTATACATCTATCATTTGGCGTCCATAAGTCATCTTTAGTATACCAGTAAAATGTAAGATGGATTTTCGGACACATGACATCGTCATAGAACGCGGACACTTAACAGTGCACACTGATGCCGGCAGCTAGCTGATGTGTAATGAAAATAGAAATGAAGAATTCAAATGTAAATATATGCATTGATTTAAAGAACTTCACTGCGAAGCAAAGTCAAAGGTAGCACTTGCGATTAAATTGTTCAACTATTTAATGGCTTAGGTTTGAGCCCTTCTGTTTACTTGGGTCGTGGCCTAATGCACTGTGGGATACTCGTATCGGAATAGCGTCCAGTGTTCGCACGTTTTGATATGTCACCGAATGCACTGTGTCACCCGTGTAGCTTTAGCACACTCTTTTATATAGTTATGGTTTCGGACATACTGGTAGTATTTTGACGTCAAATGTAGCTCCCATAAATAAGAGGGATTATGATCCTTGTGAAGGATTATAACGGGCCGCCTTCTCAGCCTGGCGTGAGACGGAAGACCTGTGGAAAGTTCCATCCGTCACGAAGCACAGCCATGTGCGGCCCACCACTTTTAAATATTTCATGTGGGTTTAATATTTATGAGATATTTTCTTTCACTTGTCGATGACAGGCCACCTCCTGCCTGAAGTTTCCATTTATTTGGTCTGTAAATTCCGCAGGGGCACTGTCATCAGTATTGGTGAAAAAGAGAAGTTTTTTTTTTGTGTGTTATTTACTCCAGCCTCGGCGACAGAGAGCAATGACTTCTGCTGTCCTTTAGATTTTATTTGGAGCCAATTCTGGCTGCATGACTTGCTTGGTAATTTTTGTTACTTACACTTCCGACCACTAGGGGGCTGACCCACAATCGTTGGTGAGTTTTACGTCAAATGTAAGGTGCTTTGAGTTTATGTTGTATACCAGCATTGCCAGATGTGCGTTAGTTATCGTATTTGACTAGTTAGCAGGCTTATGTTTTTTCTTTTGTGATTATTCAGTCACTCCATCGTCTTTGTCAATGTAAAATGGCAGTCCTTTACCAACTTATAAAAAACAGGAATCCAAAAAGATATCGGCAAAATAAAAGGTATTTAGCACTGGGAGCCACATTTCATGGGTTTGGCCAAATATGAATCATAACTTTAATATAGGGATCAAATGATAATCAGTGACAGAAACATGAGTATTTCATTTGCCTGCCAAGGCTGCAGAGACGGAGAGCGAAGTTTTCCCTTGTGGGTCGTAAATACGATTTCTGCCGCGATTCCCGTTCCACTTCAGCCTGTGTTGTGTTGCCAAGGAAACAACATGACACTTTTCACTCCGTCCTGACAGCTGTGTCGCTACTGTTGACTGGGAGCAGCGAGTGTGCGTTTCGCGTTCACAGGTATCGGATAGATTCAATAAAATTACTTATTTCCAGTTATTTGGCGATCATGAAAAGAAAATACACTTGTATGATTACTGTAGCCTATACTTTTCGACAGAACACAAGAAACAACAACAACAAAAATAAAGTTTGAGTGCGTGTTCTCCGCGACGCATGTTCGATGTTGCCATCCCGTTTTCCTCTGTAATCACTTAACTGTTTGTCTGTCTGTCGGCCACATATTTAGCGTGATAGATTTAGCTTCATTAAATGCGGAATTGCAATTAAATCATCTTGAGAGTGTGATTCCCCTGGCCAGACTGACAAACGACTCCTTCCCGATCCAAGCTTTATTAGAAATAATTTGTCATGGTATGTTTTCATTAAAACCGGTGGGGCTTTTTTTGACAGACATTTTTGGGGAAACCTATGCAATGAAAGAGTAATGCTTTCAGCTGCTGGCCTATTTGGCTGTAGATGTGCTGGGCATATGAAGTAGACCACACATATGAGTGGGTTATTCTGTGTTGGGGAGGGGGTTGCGCTTTGTTGATTTAAGTCAGCATTTGAAGCCATATGTTGCAGAGTGCACTTTAACGGGCACACAGTGTGGTTGTACGGTTTATGTGTGTTTTTGGTGTATGAACATGCCCTCCCAGGGGTGGGTATCTGTGACCCGAGGCGTGTGAACCGTACCCCTGTCTCCGTGGGACTGTGGCCCTTCCTGTGGACGTGCCTGGACCTGGAGCTGTGTCTCCCTGGTGAGCCTCTGTGCCTGGACCTCTCCCCTGTGAGCCTCAGAGTTTGAGTTACGGGACAGGACTCCTGTATGAGAACAGGACCTGACCTCGGGATCTGAGACCCCCCCACTCGGGCTACCTGATACACACACGCACACGCACACGCTCACACACACACTGACACATTGACACACACACACACGCACACTGCCACACACGCACACACACACACACACACACACTCACACGCACACACACACACACTCACACACACTGACACGCACACACACTGACACACACACACACTCACACACACTGACACGCACACACACACGCACATGCACACACACACACACACTGACACACACACACACGCTCACACACACACTGACACACACACACACGCTCACACACACACACACACACTGACACACACGCACATGCACACACACACACACACACTGACACACACACACACGCTCACACACACACTGACACACACACACACGCACACTCACACACGCACACACACACACACACTGACACGCACACACACTCACACACACACACACACTCACACACACTGACATGCACACACACTCACACACACTGACACGCACACACACTGACACACACACACACACTGACACACACACACACTGACACACACACGCACATACACACACACAGACATACACAGATGCACACACACACTGACACACACACACACACACACACACACACACACTGACACACACACTAACTCACACATGCACACACACTCACACACACACACGTGTAGGGGACAGGTGCTGTAGTCCTGCTCTATTAATATCGGACACCCTACACCATCACTCCACTGACAGTCCATCCGTCAGCTTGAGAGTGTGATGGGGGGGGGGGGGGGGGCACAGGGTGGCACGAGGGCACTGCGCCTGGCTGCCGTTCATTCGCTGGGTCACATGACCAGATCGGGGGGGGTGGGGGGGGGGGGGGGGCATGTTAGACTGGGCTCTGCTCCAGGCGCTGACTGCAGTCGCTGACCCTGGGCAGTTAGGGTATAATTTAATTATAAACTTTATTCATTTAGCACTTCTCAAAATGGTGTTACAATGTGCTCCACTACAAAACTGTGTTCAAAGTGATTCACGATAAATAACAGGAACACAACGCAATCTCAAAATGGAGCAGATATCGAACATGATGATGTAAACAGTGTGTCATTCGTTAAAAGCAAGTCAAATTATATGCCGAATCTGACCATTCTACAGCAGCACAGGTGGGGCACTTTACCCTTTAAGGTGTGAGACCACAAATATGTGATTACACTCTCAGCAAATAATGTGCCGAAGAAGGTACATTTTTGTTCTTCAAGGATTTCCCAAATGAAACCTGAAAGTACCGTAATGTTCTCTTTGGGTACAAATCACTTGATTTTCCAAGCAAAAAAGGTGCAAATTTAATTATATATTGCTGGTTAGGGGTACAATTTCATGTACCTTTTGGGTACCGCTCCAGTGAGAAGCATTTGTACCTTGTCGGGCACATTACATTACATTAGATTACATTACAAGGCATTTAGCAGACGCTCTCATCCACAGCGACGTACAGTGCAGTGCAGATCGAACACAGGAACGAGTGTGAAGGCACGTCTCGTGCCTTTATTTCCGAGAGTGTAGAACATTCCAAACGGAACATTCCAACGGTGGCGTGGCGATCGCTCCCGGCGACTGAAGGCAGTGTTCTAGAATGCACAGAATGCTGAAAGAACCTCTGAAGACACCTGCTCTTCGCGAAGGGGTCACGGTTCTCCCTGACCTGTTCCTGAGGCAGCGGTTCCAATGACCGGCAAAGCCTTTCATGCCTCTCAAACCTGCCTCTTTCTTTACTCGCCTGCCCTCGTATTCCAAAAAAACGCGGCTCGACGGCATTCTTTCTGGGTTGCGACAGGCTCCGTAGGGCACGTATGACACAGCTGTCATAATATTAAACAACGATCACAATAATATATGGCTCTTATTTTAGAATGGCTTGTAGCTTTATC
>NC_083762.1:3207501-3217501 GCF_963514075.1 Conger conger | reverse complement strand
CGTCTGTAACTCCGTGGTCTGCGGGCGCGGCGCGCTTGTGTTATTTAATTAATCTAATCCACAACGTGCCGTTTTAATTAGTGCTCTAATACATCGGCTAAATAAAGGAAGAACAGGACGTGGGAGCCGAGAATTGGACCGCTTATCTCGAGTCGGCCCAGCTTGGCGCTTCCGTCCATAAAAACCATTGTCCTTTTTCACAGATTTTAGTCGTCTGACATAAATTCCTACCCGCTTGGTTGATTTGTTCTCAATCGCGTCTTTGTTATTGGTTTTTTATTTTATTTAAATGTAATTGCTTAGATAAGAACAGATTGTTTTAACTGGTGTATAGCAGGAGTATCATAGCTGAAGACATTTTTCGTTTCAGTAGAGGCAAGTCCCCGAAGTGTTCGCCGTGAATGGTTGAAAACGGTCACCTTCTGCTTATGTCTTGCATAGCTGCAGGACGTTCCATTGGAAATGTCTTTGTTAAAAAAATAGCGTAGTCAGTAGCCGATAGTAGGCGGTGAATATTAATATTTAATACTGGTAATTGTTTTTTTCTCCAAACTAAGTCCCTGCCTGTATAGATGTAGAGAGATAGACTTGGATTTGCTTAATATTATAATATTGCATATAACTTGGGGTAAATCATACATTAATAAATCAACCCATTATCAGAGCTGGCTGATAAATCACTATTCAATTAATTGCATGCAATATGTTTATCTTTGTGTCATATATTACACTATTTTCTTGAATGGTTGCTTGAAACTGGAGAAATAGCTAGAAAATGGCACTGATCAAGTTGTTTTTGAGTCTGAAGAGGCAATTATCTGACAGTGGAGAAAGATTTCATTGGCATGACAAATCCTGTGCCTTGGCAGCCTGCAGTTAATGTTGTAAATTCTGCTCGGAAAGGCTTTGGACTTGAGTAATGGAGAATGGCTGTCTTTAAAGACGACAGTGTGGTTATGAAAATAACATCCTTTTAGCAGATGATTCAGCAATAGCCTGGCCTGTACACCCACCATAGCCTGTCCGATTGGCGTGTGGCCCATTGTAAGTTATGATATGCATATGGGTCCTATTCAGAGAAACGTACAGTACATTAGTGAGTAAATATTGTGTATGTAGGTTTCGACAGTAAACAGTGCTTATGCCTTATCATTACATTGTCCCAGGTGAGCTTATGTTTGTACATTTGGATATTACATTATTACATTATTGGCATTTGGCAGACGCTCTTATCCAGAGCGACGTACAGTTGATTAGACTAAGCAGGAGACAATCCTCCCCTGGAGCAATGCAGGGTTAAGGGCCTTGCTCAAGGGCCCAACGGCTGTGCGGATCTTATTGTGGCCACACCAGGATTAGAACCACCGACCTTGCGTGTCCCAGTCATTTACATTACATTACATTACATTAATGGCATTTGGCAGACGCTCTTATCCAGAGCGACATATAACAAAGTGCATACCCATAACCAGGGATAAGTGCGCTGAAAGACCCTAGAGGGAAGTACAATTTCAACTGCTACCTGTACAACAAAGATAAGGACCAGGGCCTATTTTAATCTTTTTTTTTTTTAACAAACAAACAAACAAACAAACAAACAACAAAGCAAAAGTGACCAAACTTAACTATCCGAACACTGCTTACCTAGCCAACTAAAAATACCGATACACAAAGTAAATCACAGAAAGACAACAATTAAGGTTCACAGGGAGGTAGGGAGGGCTGAAACCTGTGTATCAGATGGTGGGAACAAGATGAAGAGTTGGGTATCGTCCGCATAGCAGTGGTAGGATAGCCCATGTGCAGTGACCACAGGGCCAAGGGAATGAGTGTAAAGAGAAAAAATAAGCGGGCCTAGGACTGAGCCCTGGGGAACTCCTGTGGCAAGGGGCCGAGGTGTCGATACTGTACCAGCCCAGGCAACCTGGAAGGAGCAATCAGAGAGGTAGGACTCAATCCAGTCCAGGTCTGTGCCACAGATGCCCGTTGCTGACAGGGCGGACAGGAGGATGGAGTGATCCACAGTGTCGAAGGCAGCAGAGAGATCTAGAAGAATGAGGACAGAGGAGAGGGAGGCTGCTTGTGCGGCATGGAGTGATTCACTGACGGAGAGGAACGCAGTCCCTGTCGAGTGGCCAGATCTGAAGCCAGACTTACCTTACACGGTCTCAAACTACGCTACAGGCCGCCTGTATAATATTAAAGTAATTCAGGCTAACACATTTTTTTTGGAGAATACAGCAGCAAATTTCTACAACCTTAAACCTATAAAAACCTTAAGAGTTGCAAGCCCAGTGACCTAACAACTATGCTACACTGCTGCTACCCTACGCTCGGTGCACCATGTCAGTTTTATATGGTCGTAGTCATTATTTAATCTTACAGCATATAATAATTACCTTAAACCATTCGCCATATCTTAGCTCACCAGAATGTAGGTGCCCCATGATGTGACATGATGTATTTGGCAAGAGTTTAATTACACTTACAATTCGAGGAGCAGCGCGTTCCTTTTGTCAGAACCCAAGGTAGATTCCCACCTGGTCCCCTCCTGCTGTCTGGGGCTGATGGTCTACATTCGCTATGCTGTGAAAACATAATAACTGGCAAAGAAACAGCACATTCACTTAAATCTGCTGCACTGTTTATTTACGTTTCTACCGGTTTATTAGACCTTTCACATGCCGCCCTCCCTCTGGACCCATTCCGGTCAGTTATGCAGGAGTGTACTGATGACTTTTTCCCCTCCTTCTGCAGTTTGTCAGTGAACTGGAAAATGAAACATTTGACTGAACTGCAGGTGATTTGGATCCTAACACAGAACGGGGAATATTGACAGTGCGCATGGAGCCATTCTGTTCGTGGTGAACGGTGGAACTAATGAAGTTGCTGTTGTCCATCTTCTACTGTCTCTTGTAAAGAAAACAATGTTATCTGGGAGAATATTTTAAAAGGACAATGTAAATTATAGCGAGATGCCAAAGAACTGGTGTACCGTACATTACACTTTTTATATGATGTCAGAAAAGGCAGGCAGGCATGTTTCCTGCACGTATTTTCATTTAAACTTGTCGTGTCGTTTGGTGCTATATGATACCTAAGTCTGCTCTCTGGAAGAACGGACTCTGTCTAGTACAATTTTTTGTAGGGCGTGATCTGCCGGGTCTGTGTTTGATCATAACCCCCCTTCCTTGGAGATGCTCAAGTACTTCTTTAAAATCTCGTTTAAGCCCCGGTTACAGTTATGTGTTAAATGTTATAGCGTGATAAGGTAATGACATTACTGATATAAGGCATCTCAAAGTAAAGGGTGTTTTCATTTCATTTTCAGAGGCCGCTTTGAGGCTGTGATGGATGACTTGAATTCGGTTTAGGGTTTCGTAAGTACAGCGTTCATGAAGTCTAAGTACTGTGAGTGACTCTAGAGATATGGGATGGGTTTTATCCCTGAAAGTCTGCCGCGAGACCTTAAGAGCAGGGTGATTCAGATAGGAGGAATTCTCCTCTCCGTAACTCTCCGTGTAATCTAATAACTGAAGGGATTGCTGCATTTCTGGCTCAGACAGGCACAAAGGAACACTTCCCAAAACAAATACTGCATTTTTACTTTTCTTCACCAAAATGGCACAGTGCCGTTTTAATGGCTCAATTTGTCATTGATGAGGGGATTCAAAGATTTGGTAAATCTCCAACCTGCTGGTACACTCTGAAAATGTGTTAAAAACAACACGTAACGTGTCACTTGTAACACAAGGCCATGTCTGGCTAAGAACAGCACATTATGCATTTCTTTCATCACAGTCTGTGGTAAAAAGTCTCCCTTTCTAGCACACAAATTGTGTATTTGTAACACAAAAGCTGTTGGATATTGATGCATCCTTTTTGAAAGTGAGCAGGTAGAGGGGGATGCAATAAATGTAAGGGTGCCTGGCTGGTTGTATTGAGCTTCTTTCGGTTGATACTGGATTGATTTCACAGCAATATTTGCAGCTCAAAACATATCAAATTTTCTTCGGCAGACAGAGAAAGAGTCAACAGTCCATTTAGAGGACAACTGGAGATTCACATCTGATACCAAGAAAACAGCCGGTCTTAATATGATCCACTGCACAACTGTTTAGTTTCTTTTAACAGAGTGCAAAATACTTTTCATTAATCTGTAAAGAGGACACACGCATGGAAAACATACCCTACCCGTATCTGGTGTGTCGGGCTCTAGCGAAAGCTGTTATTTCTACTCAACTTTTAAATCAGGATCAGAAATAGATTACACTTCCCTGGCAGCAGCACGTGGGGTAATTCCCAGCATGCATTTCTACCGCCCGCTGTGTTGGACCCACGGAACTAAAGCTCTGGACGGAGTAATTAGACTCTGAGTGAAGTTGGCATTGTCTGTTGATTCACGGGTTTCCTTGCTGGCTGACTGGTTTAGACAGCTGTGGGGTTCACCGTGTCAGGTTAATGAAAGCAAAGCGTGGGCGATTCCTCCCCGTGTCCAGGTTTGTGTTTTACGTGAGTGGAACTGCTTTCCATTCCGCTTGCACACACAACCACGTGCAAATGTGTTTTGAATGTTTAACAATCCTATATTAAAAAAGAAAAAACATTTTTTTGGAATGAGCAGTCTTATTTTTTGGTCAAGTCTTAATGTTTCCACATCCTAGTCGATATGGCAGAGCTCAGGTTAATATTTCAAGCTGCTCAGAGACAGCAGTGAGACTGTGAATGTCCACTGCATACCTGTCTTCCCAAACTCAAACCATATGGCTTTATTGTGTGTCCTGTATAATCCTTTAGCTGAGCTGCACTGTCACTGCGTTTGATGACCTCATTCTGTAGTTCTTTCACTGAGCTGCACTTTCACTGTGTTTGATGGCCTCATTCTGTAGTCCTTTAGCTGAGGTATACTGTGATTATTTGATGACTTCATTTTGTAGTCTGCTCACTGAGTTGCACTGTCACTGCGTTTGATGACTTTATTATGTCATCTTTTAGCTGAGCTGCGCTGTCATTGTTTGATGTGTAATGTGAACCTGAGCATGAAAAAATAAATGGGTACTATGACAATAATGCACTATTTAGAAGGGTCATTTTTCAAAGTGATTTTGTTTGTCATTTTGTGTCCAAATGTCACATCCATAACGCTGGAATTGGCCACATATTCTGTTGCAGCTAACAAAATTTGTTTCCAGCCACGCGTTTGTCCAGTGAACGTACAGTCACTCTAAAACATGAATCGCGTGCACTGCTCAAGGAGAAATCCAATAGTGTCCCGCCCAGAACTGTGACGTGCTGGTGGCTTCTCCACTTCTTGAATGAGTGAAAGTGGGGAATTGGCAGCACTCCTATAAATGGATTTATTGGACAATAGTTTAGCCTCGTTCCAAGCAAGACCATGATTTACCTCTCCCACAGAGACTTACAGGGCTGGATGTGGTTCAGCTTGGGCTCATTGTTAAATGCTACAATGCCTGTGCCCCACATGGGAATTCTCCAAGCCCAGCGCTCTAGCCCTTATATTTCACTGCCAATTTACTCTCTTTAAAGCCGCACCTCACCGGGACCCAACGCCGCAGCTAATTTGAACTCACACAGTAGCCACACACAGTTGTGCAATTAGAAATTGCGTATTACTTCTAATTGTATCTTTTTAATTACTCTATAAACTCTGTCTTTTATTTTGTACAGTGCACTGAGCATGCTAAATTAATGAACTTATTTTGTATTTTTAAAAATCTTTTTTTCAATTTTTTATAACCACGGTCAGCATTGACACAGACAGGAATGGACCTCACAGGGCAGGGCGTGCTTTTAGCTGGACTCTCCGTGCAGATGCATTTTTTAAATGATCTCTGGGGGACACCCTTGAACTTTCATTTGGGTCATGTGGCCCCAGGCCAGGAGGAGAGGTCCTGCAGTGGCAGAGATATCGGTTCCCCTCGTCGTGTCCTCATTTACCGCGGCGGACGCAAACCCAGGGCCACGGAGGGCTGTGTGTGCAGTGGCTCCTACTCCCGATCTTGATGATAAAACTTGTTCAATTCTTAGCTGAATTAAGGCTGTCGGTTTGCCCGTAATGTACTGTACATGAAGAAATGTGTCTAAATAACAGCAGTTGCTTACATTCTGCGCTTTAATGCAGGCCTTAATGCGGGCGACATGGCTCAGGAGGTAAGAGCAGTCGTCTCATTGGCTCAGGAGGTAAGAGCAGTCGTCTCATTGGCTCAGGAGGTAAGAGCAGTCGTCTCATTGGCTCAGGAGGTAAGAGCTGTCGTCTCATTGGCTCAGGAGGTAAGAGCGGTCGTCTCATCGGCTCAGGAGGTAAGAGCAGTCGTCTCATTGGCTCAGGAGGTAAGAGCTGTCGTCTCATTGGCTCAGGAGGTAAGAGCAGTCGCCTGGCAGCCGGAGTGTTCGAAGTGTCCCTGAGCAACACGCCTAATCCCCAAATGCTCCTGACGATCTGGATGGTGCCTTGCATGCCAGCCAATCGCCGTTGGTGCGTGAGTGTGTGAGTGAGTGAGTGAGTGTGTGAGTGAGTGAGTGTGTGAGTGAGTGAGTGTGTGTGTGAGTGAGTGAGTGTGTGTGTGAGTGAGTGTGTGAGTGAGTGAGTGTGTGAGTGTGTGAGTGAGTGAGTGTGTGAGTGTGTGAGTGAGTGAGTGAGTGAGTGTGTGAGTGAGTGAGTGTGTGAGTGAGTGCGTGTGTGTGTGAATGGGTGTGTGTGTGTGTGTGTGTGTGTGTGTGTATGTGTGTGTGTGTGTGTATGTGTGTGTGTGTGTGTGTGTGTGTGTGTGTGAGTGTGTGAGTGAGTGAGTGTGTGTGTGAATGGGTGAATGAGAAGCATCAGTTGTACGGCGCTTTGGATAAAAGCACTATATAAATGCCAACCATTTACCATTTACCATTTAATCCATTAAGGCAGCATTCATTTGTTGGAGTGAAAACCTGCCTGCACACGGCCCTCCGTGGCACCGAGTTTGAGCCGTGGCTGGTGGCTAATGCTCGGTCAGGTGATCACGTGTGCGCTGGTTATACGAGCGACTCTTCAGCGGGGTCCAAGGAAGGCAGCTTCTGATCGCCCCTCTCGCTGCACGTCTCACGGATCACCTCCGAACTGTCCGCCGTTTCCTCCCTCACTGCAGCGCACGCCACACGCTACACGCTACACGTGTGTACACACACATGTCACGCTGTTTACAGAGAGCGCAATGCTTTACATTCCAGAGGAGCACAGCTGCGGGGAGGTGCGAGTTATACTAGATCACTTGTTCCAGGAGAAAGACAGGATGTGTGCGTGTGCGAGTTATACTAGATCACGTGTTCCAGGAGAAAGCCAGGATGTGTGTGTGCGAGTTATACTAGATCACGTGTCCCAGGAGAAAGACAGGATGTGCTCGCGTGTGCTTAAAGATGGAGGATCGGGTGAGGCGGGGACACCGGAGAAGAGGACGGATGAAGCGATTGGAGAACGAGTAAGATTACACTGCTGCATCTTCCTCCTGAACAGATGGGCTTACACAACATAACATAATATAACACAAGACAACATAACATAATATAACACAACACAACATAACATAATATAACATAACACGACACAACACAACACAACATAACCTAATATAACATAACACGACCCGGTGTAGCCACAATAAGATCCGCACAGCCGTTGGGCCCTTGAGCAAGGCCCTTAACCCTGCATTGCTCCAGGGGAGGATTGTCTCCTGCTTAGTCTAATCAACTGTACATCGTTCTGGATAAGAGCGTCTGCCAAATGTTAATAATTAAATGATGTAATGTAACATAACGTAAAGTAAAGACATGACACAACATAACATGACACAGTTCAGAGTACATGGTTCCCTGACCCTGGGCTATGGGGCATAGTACCAGCCACCGCTGGCACCGTCTCGGCCCGGGTTCGATCGAGGACCGTGGGGCTCATCCACACGCTGGGGACAGAATGGCACCTCAGCTGGATTGGCCACCCAACCCAATTCAGGAAATTATGTCAAATTCAATTCCAGAGTGGGAAAACGATCACAATGTCCTGTGAGGTCATTAAATGAATTACAGTTAATTTCCTGAATTGACCGAGTTGGAAATGGAATCAGCCCCAACCCTGAAATTGAATTATCTGGTTTAAGTGAAACCAGTACAAGAAATGGGCACCTTATGCTGTCCTATACTTGTCCACATCCGTGTATTTCCAGAGAGAAACGGGGTGCAGCGTTGTCCTCAGCTCACTGACCTCCCTGTTGCCCCAAGAGGTGGCACTTAGGACCCCAGGGGTACTTTGGGCAGTGCCACTGTTCCATGGGATCACACCGGCCAATGAAAGGTGAGAAAATAAAAATCATGTGCTTAAATATAAGCTAAAACTTGCATTTATCCAAAGTGCTTTACAATGAATATCTCTCATTCATTCATTCACACACACACACACACACACACACACCTATGGTGAAAGGCTGCCATGCAAGGTTGTTGGGAGCATTTGGGGGTTAGGTCTCTCACTTCAACACACCCAGGGTGGGGGATCGAACCGGCAACTGACTGCCAGACAACCGTTCTTACCTCTAATGTCTCCCCATGTAAATCCCTATTTAATTCCTTTTTTTATCCTTCAGCACTTATTTATATTTCAGCTCTCAGGGTGTGGTATATTATATTTATTTTATTTATGACTAGTGCAAACAGAGGGAAAAAAAGCATTTGTTTAAGAGGGGTAACCCTTTAATTTGCTGTCCTAGGTCAGGCCTGATTTTTGGCTGGGTGAAACTGTAATGGCGTCCTGTAGCGTAGTGGTTAAGGTAAATGACTGGGACCCGCAAGGTTGGTGGTTCTAATCCCAGTGGAGCCACAATAAGATCCGCACAGCCGTTGGGCCCTTGAGAAAGGCCCTTAACCCTGCATTGCTCCAGGGGAGGATTGTCTCCTGCTTAGTCTAATCAACTGTACGTCGCTCTGGATAAGAGCGTCTGCCAAATGCCAGTAATGTATTGTAATGGCATCCTGTGGCCCTCAGCTTCGACCCTGTGTATTCCTCTGACACGAGGCAACTGGAATAGCTGTGCTCCGGGGAAGAATCGAGACATTTTTTTAAACCGTTTTTGGAAGGTCTCTGTCCTCACTGGGCAGTGGTGTTGCCCCAGAATGACAGCCGATATCGGGGCACTCTGGCCGAGGAGAGGGTTACTTTCTCAAGCTGATTTTAGCGGCAGGCGATTGCCACACGTACGCCGTCCAGGTGAGAAAAAAGTCGAGTTATCGTCGCAGGCATCAGTGTCTACCTGAGCTTCCTGTAAACAGCTTGTCATAAACAGGAAGCGTCTGAGAATTACTTTACACCTCACACGCCATCTGCTGATAGCACAGATTTAATTACTTTTGTCAAATCCCCGAGCCTCACGCTTACCAGTACATAAACGTCCGACGAAGGGTTATGTTCTGACAACTGCTGTCGCACTGTGAATATTATGTAAGTAATAATATATACTTAATAAAGCACGTACTTTTTTAGGGAGTCGATGGGCCATAAAATGGAGTTTATGGAAAGTGTTTTAGGATGTTTCTGTGCGGTTCCTGGGTTTTGGTTGCATTCTAAGCCCTGAGCTTTGACCTGTTGTGTTTGCTTATGTTTGCACTGTTTACGTTCCTCATCTTCAAGTGCACAGCTGGATTAATTGATTTGGTTGTATGTTGTAATTTTTTTTTCAGTATAATAGCCGTGCTTTAGCAGGGAGGTCTCAACCATTCTCTCCCTGCATGCTGTTGCTGCTCCATGCTAACTGCTGCTCCATGCTAACCCCCCTCACAGACAAACACACACACACATGCACACACGCGGACATGCAAAAACACTGTGATCACATTAATTGATAGTCCAAGTTCTCCGCAGCTCACACATATTCACTGTATATTAACACACGCACACACAGACCACACACACAGTTGTAATATATCTTTCCAGAGACATAACTGCAACCATGTGTATTGGATG
>NC_083762.1:3145001-3202501 GCF_963514075.1 Conger conger | reverse complement strand
TGCTTGTAAAAGTATGTGCAGATTTTCATGTACAAAAGTTCACACCAGTTCATTCTCTTAATTCTGTGCCTTGCACAAATTCATAGTGCCATCTGTAAGTATTTGGACAGTGACACATTTGTTTTGGCTCTGTGCTCCGGCAGAACGAATAGGAGGTTAAAGTGCAGATCTCTGCTCAAATTTGAGGGTATTTGTATCCATATTGGACGATCTGTGCAGGAATGTTCCCCTAAATACTTCCAAACTGCATTGTGTCTTCCTAAAGGACTGTACGGTGTGTGCCTCGATGCCCCTTAATAACCCTGAAATAACCCCGTAATAACCCCTTCATAAACATGTTGCTTATTATTAAGCATGCCATTTGTATAAATGTCCACAAAATGTAAAAACAACTAACAAAATTAAACGATCAACCCGTTTCTCCTGAAGAACCAGTGAATTCAGATTTAGGAGAGAGGTCCCGTCCAATGTTCGAGAGGAAGGAAGTGTTGTATTTTGTGCTTCCCCACAAAATAAGGTCTTATAAACAGTTTTTCAGGAGACAAACCTCCCCTGGAACAATGCGGGGTTAAGGGCCTTGCTCAAGGGCCCAACGGCTGTGCGGATCCTATTGTGGCTACACCGGAGATCGAACCACCAACCGTGCAGGTCCCTGTCATGTACCTCAACCACTATGCTACAGGCCACCCACACAGGTGCTTTTCACCCCAATTAGCATGATGATACATTATTACACAGTAATAGATTATTAATAACCATTCAGTCCATCGAGACTCGCATTTTACCCACAAACTGAAAGCCGGTGTCCAGCACTGTATCCACCCCGAAGGCTCTGTGCCTCCACTGTGACATATTTTACATTTATATTTACAGCAACTGGTCATTCAGTTCGTGACTGGCCTTCCTGACGGCGAATCCCTGCCTTATGTTCTCTGTCCTCTCGTGCAGAGCCCCGTTTGCCCCTGATATTAATGGTGGACTGTAATTTTGCCCCCGAGCGAAGCTAATCGTTAGCCGCCATCAAAAGACTCGGGCGATAACGCCTGTGAGGCATCATATTCCGACAGCCAATCAGGCGACGGATGGTGGACTCGATTCGGGTGATCAGATAGCCGTAATATTACATTTCATGGTCCCCATTCCCCTGAGCAAGCCAGGTCACCGATGAAAAAAAAAATTTCGGCATAATTTTTTATTCTTTTTTAAAATACAAACACATTTTCTGAGTCACAAGTTCAAATAATCAGCCCAACTGATTATGTGCTCTGATAGATCTACCCTAGCTTTATTATCACACCAGATTTGACAGTGTTTCTTTCCACTGGGGATTATTTAACCCCTGTCTGCTCCTGTATTGGTGTTAAGCCCTCTTTCTTCCCACTTTCCTTTCTGGGTCCTCTGTAAGGCATCCCTGTGACAGTGTCTCCAGATGTAAAATGTCATAATTGAACGGAAACTGAAGTTGGTTGTAGTCCCATGTTCTATCCGACATTAACTGCCATCATGTGGAACAGTAAGATTCATAACGATAGCCGCCAGCAAATATGACTTATTAGTTTTTAATTTGACCAAGAATAACTCAACCCGAGTCAGTGTCTGTAAGACAGGAAACAGGGGACAATGCCTTGTGCTTTTATGCACTTCTGAAATTGATTTTCTGGTTTTCATTTTATTTTGATGGCATTGGTCAAACTAAATAGAAAGACAGGATATCTGCACGTACAGAGTAATAAAGTCATCACACAGTGTGTGTGTGTGTGTGTGTGTGTGTGTGTGTGTGTGTGTGTGTGTGTGTGTGTGTGAGTGTGTGTGAGTGTGTGTGTGTGTGTGTGTGTGTGAGTGTGTGTGTGTGTGTGTGTGTGTGTGTGTGTATGTGTGTGTGTGTGTGTGAGTGTGTGTGTGTGTGAGTGTGTGTGTGTGTGTGTGTGTGTGAGTGTGTGTGTGTGTGTGTGTGTGTGTGTGTGTATGTGTGTGTGTGTGTGTGTGTTTGATGCGTTCATGCATGGTCACTCATGTGAATAATGTGCATACCAGTTCATAAATGTAATACGTTTCATATGATGTACCATAATTACAGCTTTAAATTTATTTTTTACAATTTGTAAAACAACTTGTATAACAGTAATAATACAACACAGCAATCTGCTGCAAAATCACTTGTGGCAAATTGCATTCTGGGACAGATGTAATTTAGGAAACTGTTGGAGTGAAATATTAGTATTATTACAGTTGCTGTCGTTTTAATTCATTCATTTTAGCAGAGCATATTCTGTACAACAACAGAAGAGTTTTTCCCGCTGTGACCACCTGCTCTGTACGTCCCTGAAGCTACAAACACACACACGCATATGCACACACACACACACACAAAGACACGCATGCATGCACACACACAAACACACATACACCACACATGCGCGCACACACACACACACACACACACAAAGACACGCATGCATGCACACACACAAACACACATACACCACACATGCGCGCGCACACACACACACACACACACAAAGACACGCATGCATGCACACACACAAACACACATACACCACACATGCGTGTGCACACACACACACACACACACACAAACACATGCATGCACAGACTGAAACACACACACACAGACTGAGACACACACGCACAGACTGAGACACACACACACACACACACAGACTGAGACACACACTGCGAGCGCTTTTGAACCAGATGAAAGGCTTCCTGAACTGTTCTCTGTACTGGGTGTGTCAGGACTCTGTCACTGCCCTCAGGCCTGTCCTGTTAGCCTGCAAGAGGGTGGACCTCTGTGTGCAGCCTGGCTGGTTATGGCATGGTATACTCTGAGCACTGAGGTCCTAGTGCAGCCTGGCTGGTTATGGCATGGTATACCCTGAGCACTGAGGTTCTAGTGCAGCCTGGCTGGTTATGGCATGGTATACTCTGAGCACTGAGGTTCTAGTGTAGCCTGGCTGGTTATGGCATGGTATACCCTGAGCACTGAGGTTCTAGTGCAGCCTGGCTGGTTATGGCATGGTATACTCTGAGCACTGAGGTTCTAGTGTAGCATGGCTGGTTATGGCATGGTATACCCTGGGCACTGTGGTCCTAGTGTAGCATGGCTGGTTATGGCATGGTATACCCTGGGCACTGAGGTCCTAGTGTAGCATGGCTGGTTATGGCATGGTATACCCTGGGCACTGTGGTTCTTGTTGTGGAAATTAATTTAAGTGAACCGAGAATGACACTGAGGAAGAAATTATCAAAGCACATTACATTAATTACATTAATGGCATTTGGCAGACGCTCTTATCCAGAGTGACAGTTACAGTTGATTAGACTAAGCTGGAGACAATCCTCCCCTGGAGCAATGCAGGGTTGAGTATGCTTACACCGGGGATCGAACCACCGACCTTGCGGCTCCCAGTCATGTACCTACAGACCGCCCTAGAATATTAATAACATTACAATATTTTGATGGACAATGTATTGAAGTGATTAAGTTAATGCACCAAAATAAACTAGAATATACTGGTTCCCGAAACATACCAAAATACAATATTTTCAATTTTCAAGATGCAAACCTATATTTATTGAAAAGCATTATGTTTCGTTGAAAACCCATGGGAACTTTTTTCACTTGACCAACTTTATTTCTGACCAGCTTCCTTTCAGTTTTCCGTGTAAATATTTGTCCACCCTGGTAAATTTGGAGATGATTTGTGGAACTGCAGTAACTCCCATTATGTCATGCCAAGTTCTGTAAAACTTAGACACGCAGTTGTACTGTTTCCAAACTGTAATGAAACAAAGCTGTCTTGGATGAAAAATAATAATAACGATCTGGGCCAAGTTTCCCATCGGCAGCGTAGCACAAGATCATCTTAGTGTGGAAGTACATCCTGGACTTTTTTGGACAATTATAATCCAGGGTTGTTTTTGAAATTTCACTTGTGCGCATAACATCAGACATAACTGAGAAACTCATGGTTGCTTTTTTTTGTGTTTGAGTGCATAATGTCTGATTAATTTCAAATTGAGAAGCAAAAGCTATTAACATTTCATTTTCAGATCCAAATTAGAACTGGTCGTGCCATATTTAAAAAGTGATGGAAAATGCTTTCTATTTTAATATGCAATAATAAGAATATGATTTCTTTATTTATTGTTGTCAGATTTATAGAAAAATGGGAAAAGGAAACGTAATGGGCAATTTGATATTTGCGTTTTCAAAACCAGCGGAAGAACGCGTGTCAAATTTGAAAACATCCCCTATGTTAATAATGAAATAGCAAAGCTCCTGTTTACAGTTTAATGTTCTCACTGACGTGCCCTTTTCTGGCCCAAACCCATCACTCCCATCATTCCTTAGAGAAAGGACCGTGTCATGCGATCAGGGAGACTGACATGGAATCATCTATGCGCAATATTCTAAGCTTAGCTAATAAAAACATTTTCTTTGGGAAAGATTGCATTTTAGTTCAGAATAAAGTTCAAACATTAGTTCAAACTTGCCTGGTAAAGATAGATACAGCATAAAGACAGATGGTTACAGCAGGGCTATCATCCCTGGTCTAGCATGGCCATGACTTCACATTGCAATCGAAGTGGTTGAGTCATATATTTTGCCTGGTAAAATTTTTCCCATCTGTTTGGGGTTTCAAATCATGCATGAATGGAGGAATGTGGTTTCAGGTGAAAATAGATAATGTTTGCTAGCTTAGATACTGTAGCTAGTGAACGGAAAAGCCCCATCCAGACCAAGCAGAACAGCTCCTTCAGAGTATATTAGCTGAGCTAATATCACAGGTAATATCTTTCTTGCCATGCTGAAGCAGTTGGGAGGGCAACAAAAACAACTGTGTCTAAAACGCCAAGAGTTTATGATCAGCCCAGCTTATTACCTTATTCATTTATTAAATGACTCATCATTGTTTTGTTCATTGGTATTGTTCTGACCTACTATTGTGTAATGTGTATTTTTTATTTTTATTTTTTTTAAACGTTGAACCAGACTGGCCGATCCAGCTGCCTGGGTTCCCATGCTGATGTCACAATCACTACTGGCAACTGAAAGCGATGGAGTTCTAGAACGCCGGCTTGGAATTCTGGAAAAACATTCTGGAGAAAACCCACTCGTCAAAAGGGTTAAACAAAGCTTCATATGAGCGGCTTCCTGTGGGAGCTGCTCACTGGGAGAAATGCACACAGACCGACAGTATGTAAGCACACCAGGCATAGCTGACACCTCCTGGGCCGCGAGAATGGCTCTTTCCAGGCAGAGAGAGAAATAGAGCTTCTGTTTCGCCACGGGTGTGAAATGGATGTGATATTCTCTGGACTGGAAAGAGATTTCCTCATACGACCTGTGAGTGTGTGTCTGTGTGTGTGTGTGAGTGAGAGAGAGTGTATGCACAGTATGTGTGTACGTGCCCAAAGCCTCTAATTACTTTGCTGTGTGTGAGAGCTCTGCACTGAGAAAGAAGACATAAAACCAGGAATTTATTTTCAGAACTTAACAAATTACCACCACACCACTGCAGAGCTCTCTCACATAACGGCTCACAGCCTCTCGTTGTAAAGCTCTCCTCTTGTCTGACTGCGGGGCAACATATTTTAAGTTTGTCGGAAGACGGTGACTCAACAGGAGTTTCTTCCCCCAAGTAATCCAAAAACTCAACACCACCCTCAACACCACCCTCATCCCCAGCCTCAACACCACCCTCAACACCCATCTGCATCTGCTCTCTGTCAAATCGTTACTGAAAACCAGCCAGTCCACCAGCTAGCTGTGTGGCAATAAAGGGAACTTGACAGGGAACAGAGAAAAGGGAGCGGGGAACACAGAACACAGAACAGAGAACAGGAAACGGGGGACAGGGAACAGGGAACAGAGAGTAAGGAACAGGGAACAGGGCTCAGCTGAGCCGAATCGGCCATTGGAAACCCAGGCTCCCATCCTGCAGGAGGGCAGAAACGCAGCTGCCTACTCTGGTGACAGGAATTTGGGCCTGGGCCATCCTCCTTACACTACCCCTCCCCCCTCAGTGAGAGCGAGCGCCTTTTCTCTCGTCTTCTCAGGGTGCATCCCAATCCACACCCTGCCCTCTCTCCCCCCCCTCACTCCACTACCTCACAGACTCCAGCCGCAGAGATTATTGCGTCCATATGTACAAAGTACAATCTTACAAATAATCTAGCAGTGGAGGTCCATTTTTGTCCTTCGAGGATCACATCTCCCATGTACCCTGAAAGTGAATGTTCTCTTTGGGTACAACTAAGTACGTTTTACAAAACTTAATTAATAAATGAATTACGTGTCGTTGGCGGGGGATTCAGGTTTATGCACCTCTGTGGCACCGCCCCTAGCTGCGAGCGTTTGTTCCCTCTTATTTCCGGGAGTGTACACAACCGTTTTCGTCCGAACAGATGCTCGCGGTTCATCGCGGTGAGTACGTTCCTGGCAGCCGGGGTCAGACGCGGTCGGGGAGAGCTAATTTCCTGTGTGAATTTAACGGGCCTTATTCATCAAAGCTCACACACGCCGCACCGGGCCCACTAAAACGGGGAGGAAACGGCTCCCGGAGAGGGGCAGACTTCATTAGGCTAATGGGGGAGAGGGAGAGAGACTCGCTGGCGCTCAAACAACAGGCACTATGCGCTCTCTCTCTCAGAGCGCTCCAGCAGACCTCGCCCCGTCCACTCCGCGCTACGCCATTATTGGCATTTTGGCAGGCGCTCTTATCCAGAGCGACGTACAGTTGATTAGACTAAGCAGGAGACAATCCTCCCCCTGGAGCAATGCAGGGTTAAGGGCCTTGCCCAAGGGCCCAACGGCTGTGCGGATCTTAGTGTCGCTACACTGGGATTCAAACCCCCAACCTTGCTTGTCCCCGTCATTTTACCTTAACCACTACGCTACAGGCCGCCCCCAAAACACCAGTTAAAGGCACGATAGGTAAGATTTTTGTGTTAAAACATTGTTACAAGATCATTGTAAATCCCTTCCTATCATTGAAAAAGGCTCACTGACATGTTGACTCACCCTCTACCTGCGTTTATAGTCCTGAAATTCGGGTTTCAATATATGCAGGTGACGGATCTACACTCTGTACCGAAACATGATATAGCTGTACAATAATTCAAGCTCATTGGTTGAAAATTGGTTCTAATTGCCAAAGCCAATGACAGCGTGTTTCACAGAGAAGGGATGGGATACACAGTTTGAGGGTGTTTGTTACTGCTATTCCTCTCTTGACCGTTAGAAGTACTTATTGTACCTTTAAGACTCCAGAAGTACCTGCAGGAAAGGAAATAATGAGTGTTATTTTGTAAAAAAAACTGTGAATAGTCCTACATAAGCAGCTACGTACAGTTACTCCTTCAAAAACAACACCATGTAATGCATTCCCATGCGAAAAATAAAATGTTATTTGTGTTGTGGTTTTCGCAGAAGACCGTCCCAAAGACGCTTTACAGTGTAACGGGGGGGAGGAAGAAAGGGGAAAGGCAGCCCTGAGCCCCCAGACAGGATGAAGTTACAAAAAAAAAAACTCCCTAGTGGAGAGAAAAGCCCTCAAACTTTTATACTTTTTTTAAAATATTTTTTTTTATCAAGCATGCTTTGTAAACTATTTTTTTCACATAAATGTTTAGTAGCATCACACACTCATTAGCATACACCATATGGCCCTTAGCAGTAATTGAGGTAACGTTTTTGAATGTCTTTGTGGTGATTATAAATATATTGATACTTATTTATATGATATAATTCGTGTTTACAAATTATTTGGGTAGCTCTAATTAAGGACAATTCGAAGTATCATAATCTCACACCTTGTAATATCTTGTAGTGTAAAATAAATGAACTCTGTTTCGGGAGTGGAGAAGAGGTTAAGTCCATGCGCTGGATTCAGACGCGGGAGCTGAAGATCGCCTGCGTGGTGTCGAGTTCTTGGCATGAGAAACTGAGCAGGAGAAGCGAGGACTTTGTGGAAAAATCTGTTTCGTTTTCATTGCTCCAGACTCATTAATCATTTTCCATTAATGTCACTCGCCAAGGACTTTTCTTTAATAACAGTGATACGATAATTGCTTTAAATAAAAACCAGAATGGGGAAATAAATCCGTTTCATAATTGGGGTGTGATTTTTTTTCTCTTTCAGTTTTAAACAGAGAAAATGAATGATATTATTAAATTATCGGCTGTCACCTCTGCCTGTGGAGAGTGGTAAAGCGTGAGCTGAGAAGCAGAGTGGGGAACTCTCCTTCTCCCGTTTCCCGGCACGATTTCCAGTTTCCATGCAGGGAAGAGAGTGTGAGTGTGTGTATGTGTGTGTGTGTGAGTGTGTCTGTGTGTGTCTGTATGTTTAAGTGTGTGTGTGTGTGTGTGTGTGTGTGAGAGTGTGTGCGTCTCTGAGTGTGTCTGTGTGTCAATGTTTAAATGTGTGAGTGAGTGAGTGTGTGTGTGTGTGTGTCTCTGAGTGAGTCTGTTTGTGTCTGTATGTTTAGGTGTGTGTGTGTGTGTGTGTGTGTCTGTGTGTTTAGGTGTGTGTGTGTGTGCGTGTTTGTGTGTGTGTACCGTGAGATGGACGGAGGTGAGTGAGCGCAATCCCACATTTCCCTTCCATTCGCGCAGAAGTGTGTGTGCTAGGATGACACAAGCGTGATGTTGTTTTAGGCTGGGTTGTGTTCGGGTCTTGATCATTCTGCACACACCTGTGTGTGTGTGTGTGTTTGTGTGTGTCTGTGTGTGTCTGTGTGTGTGTGTGTACCCTTTCAGAAACATGTGGCTCTCATCACAGACGCAAGGGCTTGTGGGATAGCTCATAAAAACCATAAGCACAAACACAGAATTAGGAACTCACTTGAAAGTGCCTCCATTACGAGACATTGCGCATTGTGTAGTCCGTGCAAGGTAAAGCAATCTCCAAGATTGTTGTTTGGCTTAAGGATTCAATTTTTGTTTTTACGAGGAGAAAGGGCAGTTTGACTGTTTAAAAAACTTCAAAAGGCGGGGAGGCTGCGTGGTTTAGTCTGCGGGACGGCCCATGTACGGGCCCCCCCCCATGCGACTGTTCCTACCATCCTCCTCCATGGCACATTCTGTACCCTGATCTCCTCTTGGTTCCCCTCCAACTGAATAAAGTGCGGAAAGATCCAGACCGCTCATTTCTAAACCTTTTCCGCGCGTAAATGTCATCATTTTGGCCAAGAGTTTTCCCTGTCTTTCTTTTTTAGCCTGTAGTTCCACTGCCCAGTGCTAAGAGGCTGATGCGGGGCTTTCTGATCCCCAATCAATATACAGCAGGAACTTAATCATCTCCATTGATCATGCTGTGACAAGAGGGGCAGCCAGTCATATCCGATAAGGCCATTTTTAACGATCTTTTTCATTTTTAGCCAAGCACCGCGACACACGATTGGACTCATGAATCAGTAGTCACTTCAGTCACTCTTGTTCTATAAGATGTTTCACTGCCGGTTTAAGGGAAGTAACCAACGTTGTTTTCACATCAGCCAATTTCAGACGAAATTAGACGTCCAGTTTAGAGACTCACATCAAGGTGCTCTCCAATTAGCCCTTAACTGGATGACTGGTGGTGTTTCCTCATTTTCTACTGATTCCTGCAGTCATGTGAGTGTTGAGGCTCTCATTCCAACCAATCGCTACACCTGCTGATTTCAACTAATTAGGGTGAAAGTGTGCTAATGAGTGAAGGTGTGTTAATTAGTAAAATCAGCAGGTGTAGTGATTGGTTGGAGTGAAGACCTGCATGCTCCGTCGATGGCCATCAATGGCACGGGATTGGGCACCACTGCTCTACAGTGACATCTTGAGGATAAGGACTGAATTGCAGGGGAAATGACTCGGTGGCATGGGGCCGGATGGCATTATGGTTAGCACTGCCGCCTTGCAAGAAGGTTCTGGGCTTTCTATCTAACTTTTACACAGCTTTGACTAACTAAGTTCCCTCCATTTTGTGAAGCCTCTGGTGGTCTGGCCACAGGGGATCATGGATGATTGATTTGGTGAAGGCTCTCGGGGACAGCTGAGGGGGCTATTGTTTCCCGAACACCAAGTCAGTCCATCGCCAGATGGCTTCGATCCGTCAGTCCATAACTCGTTACTGGAGCAAGGGTTTCGATCACTGGAGGGAAGGAGGCTTTGAGACACCCACTTCAGTGCGATTAGTGAGGCTGGTATGGATCTGCAGATGTTTAGGCCCGAATGGGACTAATCTGGCCTTTGTGCTGAAAACTGAGTAAATCACATGGGGCATCAGAGAGATATATGTGCGGCTTCCCTGGTCTGACATCCAGCTATGACCAGCTTGAATTGACCAGCCACCAGCTGTTTCAAAACATTGCTTGAGCTGGTAAAACCATGTTGAGTACGGAGCAGGTCCGAACTGGCTAACCAGCTACCATTTTGTATATAATTATTGTTCTACTCTTAACGTTCTAGTTGCCAAAAGTGTGGTATTGCTACATGGTCAGTGTATCTGATTATTCTACAAGGGTTCAAGTTTTTATCTATGTGGTCACTCTAGCACTTGGAACTGTACTTCCCTCCTGGGTTTTCAGCGCACTTGTCCCTGGTTATGATTAGCACTTTATTGTACGTCGCTCTGGATAAGAGTATCTGCCAATTTACAGTAATGTGCCAGCTGTTTCAAAACCTAGCTTGAGCTGTTTTTCTCTGCCGGCGTTCACAGTTGATTTGCTGGGATTTGGATCCTCCTGAGGGGTCTCAAGTTGCTTGTAAGAGGAATGCGGAGTGCTTTGCCGCTGGTGAAAAGAGTGATCCGGACCAATCTGTTCTCCATTGGTCCAGAGGTATAACATCCAGGGGACGTGTGTTTCCTCCACTCATCTACTCATACAGCGGATTTCACTCATTAGTTTTGCCTCCTCGCTGGAGAATTGAGCTAATTAGCAAATCCAGGTGGTCAGAACAGAATAGTCGAGCGGACTTTTACTTTCTGAAACTGGATTTTACTCCTCTGTCTAACTCCAGGAGGTCAGACAGGAGATGCACATCCAAGGACAAGTAATGAGTCGGTTGGGCTGGAAGACCATGTCTCATCACTCACCGGCGGCCCCTGCTGGTCAGCGACGTGCCTGCAGTCTGCTTTCCTCCAGCGGTTTTGGCCTCCTCAGACCGGTGTCTGTGTGAGCGCAGCACCTGGCCCACAGGGTGAGGAGACGCAGCGGCCCGGCACGTCTGAGAGGTCATCGCCTGTGTCGAAAGGTTGTGCATGCAGTTGCATAGCAACCTGGGCTCACGTAGTTGCAAAGGAGCCTGGGAAACAGGGTAGCCTCGCGGTTGCTTGCTTGCCCGGCAACTGGTTTGAGGTGCTGGTTTGAGCCCTTGGTGGACAAACTTGCTGGGCTGAATCTGGAGAAATTGAGTTTGGTCCCTAAACGAAAAAGGAAGAACTCTACAGCTGGGCCCTTGAGCAAGGGGCTTCACCCCTGCTCTCTCTCTCTCTCTCTCTCTCTCTCTCCCTCCCTCTCTCTCTCTCTCTCTCTCTCTCTCCCTCTCTCTCTCTTTCTCCCCCCACATGCAACAGCTCTCTCTGCCATTTCTGCCTGGGTGTCCTTCAGAACGAGAAACATGCTCTCAATGGTTAAATAAAAAAATAAATAAAAATTCTTGCAAGTTTTCTGGAGCTGAGTGTAGTGTTTAGATGTGCGTGAGTACATGGGAATAAATATAGCAAACTTTGTTCAGAAATAGTTTTCGTTGTTTCCCATACACAAGCGGCTACAACCTGCTCGTCCACGCGATCCAGGATTGAGGGAGACGGCTGGTGAGCATGATTGGCGAGGCGGAAAACTCAAATAAATTAATCTCTAAGTTAATACAATTATGGACAGTGGTTGCAGGCTATGCTATTAAGTATATGTGATGTCAACACAAGTACTTATTCAGTTGAAGTTATACAAACATAATCATATTGCACGCAACGACTGTCCACAATTGTATTAAGGGAAACCAATGATTCAGCACTTTTTCAGCGAAGGGAAATGAAAGATTCCCTTTCAGTAAAGTTAAAGTGGTTGTGGCAGCCAGGGGGGGTGTGGGGGAGAGGGGGAGAGGGGGTGAGGGGGTGTGGGGGTGAGGTTCTGGACCGCTTGCGCCAAAGCCTCGAGCTTCCCGTTCTTTTGGGTCAAGCTCCTGGAACAGAGCCGGTAAATCCCAACTCCGGTTCGGCATCCCAGAGGATTCCCAATCTAGCAATTTCCATGGAATGATCGGAATGGGAGATTGCACAGATAACAGGGGGGAAAAACTAAAAACCCAGCAGACTGCAAATCCCAACCCTTCATTTTGAATTGTTTGGTGTATTTTGTTTACCTAATCTTTTTGTCCTACAATGGCATGCCTTAAAAGACACAAGGAGATAGATTTAGTTTTTTTGTAATTATGGGAAACTGTATTTTCACTCAGTTTAAAGTTGCAAGGTGAAGTTTGCATCTGAATAGCCAAATTTAACTTGTCCGACTAACTGATAATGTCTTGATAGCGGACATTACTGGCGCTGATGTGGAGATATCCGGACCTGGAACAGGAGAGGAGAACACAGAAAATAGATGCCTACACTCACGCTCTCTTGATAAAGTTCAAAGGTCACAAAAGCATCACAATGAAACTATGCCACTGATGAATGATCTCTGTAGCTCTTTCATAATGCGGTAAATGCAGAGTATACTTGTGTTATCATTCGCAGTTAATCGTTTTGTCAGTTGTTTTGTTTTTAAAAGGAAACATGGCTGATCAGGTCAGGTGAACTTGCACTACATCAGGAGACATAAAGTCTCTGTTCAGCCGCTTTTTGTCTTCTCATTGAAGCCATTAAGCCACCGGACAAAGACATATTCTGACCCGTTTAAAACTTGTAACCATGAAAATAATACTTAGCTTTTGATGTTCGGGACTTAGTTTCTAAGCAAGAGCACTGGACACTTCACGTGGCATATATTCGTGTTGTGTGGTGTTTTACCTCAAGTTCACTTCTGATTGGCAGCCTACTAAATAGATGCAGATCTGATTGGTTAAAACATAAATGCCATGTACGTTACAGAACAAACATGGCCACTAAATGACCAACACCGAACACTCTTCCTAAAAGGCAATTTATCAAAACTTGCAGTGTCTTGTCCCTGCTGGAAAAAAATAGCTGAAGCTGGGCTTTGAAACCATGGATAGAAAATGGAAAATGGTTCGCGTTTATGCCTTTTATCCAATGGCATTTATAGTGCCTTTTAGTGCTGTACAATTGATGTTTTTCTCTCACCCATTCGTACACACACTCACACACCAATGGCGATTGGCTGCCATGCAAGGCACCGACCGCCTGGGCCAATGTTGCCCCATACAGACCGGCTCCATACCCAACATGGTTTGGTTTGACCGCCTCAAGCTTTTTTTTCAATTTTTGAAACAGCTGGTAGCTGGTCTTTTCAAGCCGCTCATAGCTGGATTTTACAACGGGGTTATCCTTCTCCTCGTGGCTTTCCGTGCGATTTTAACATGCCTCTCACACCTGGCAGAAGCCGCAGAAACGTTCGAGGCGTACGCCGGGAGCTCGTTCGAGGGCCTCATCATCCCCGCCGCGAGGAAGAAGCGTGTGGAGTTTCGGACCGTTGCCGTGGCAACCGCTCTCCCCGTTGCCGGGAGGGCGTGAGCGGGGTCGTGTCTCGGGCCGCCGCGGGAGAGGAGAGGAGAGGAGGGGCCGGCGGGATGGCGGGCGGGGTCCGGCCGCGGAGGTGTGGCGCTGAATTAATGACCGGAGAACGGGTTCTGCTGGGTGGAGAGGCGGCGGAGGATAATTAACGGAGAGAGAGATCGAGCGGAGGAGGCTGGTGTCCCCCACGCCACCGAGAGCCAGAGTTATGACTGTGTTAGTCTACAGACACTCTCTCATATGTCTGTATGTTTACAGGGGCTGTATTAATCGACAGGCACATGTCTGTAATCTCGAGGGGCTGTGTTAATCTACAGATACTCTCTGAGCTGTGCTAATCTACAGACACTCACTGGGCTGTATTAATCTACAGACACTCACTGGGCTGTGTTAATCTACAGACACTCACTGGGCTGTATTAATCTACAGACACTCACTGGGCTGTATTAATCTACAGACACTCACTGGGCTGTATTAATCTACAGACATATGTCTGTATTTTTACAGGGGCTGTATTCATCGACAGACACATGTCTGTAATCTCAAGGGGCTGTGTTAATCTACAGACACTCTCTGAGCTGTGTTAATCTACAGACACTCACGGGGCTGTGTTAATCTACATACACATGTCTGTATTCCTGGAGGGGTTGTGTTAATCTACAGACACATGTCTGTATTCTCACAGGGGCTGTGTTAATCTGCAGACATATGTCTGTATTTGTACAGGGGCTGTATTAATCGACAGACACATGTCTGTAATCTCGAGGGGCTGTGTTAATCTACAGACACTCTCTGAGCTGTGTTAATCTACAGACACATGCCTGTATTCCCACAGGGGCTGTGTTAATCTACAGACACTCTCTGGGCTGTGTTAATCTACAGACACTTGTCTATATTCTCAGAGGGGCTGGCTTTGACTAAAGCACAGAACATTCTCTGTTGATTGATCCAAAATGTTTAATCAGTTTGGCTGTCTGGGCTGGTTCTGAAATCAAGCTCAATTGTTCAGATTTCAGAACAAAAGCAGTCCGCCCTGCTAATCTGTCATTGCTCCTGGCGGTAAATTCTGTAGTTTTTTGGAGACATTATCCATGCAAAGATACTCAACATGTGCTTGTGACAAGGCTGGCTCGTTGCCATGACTACCTTTTGCGGCGGGGTCTTGTCTCGTTTTTCGGAATTGGACTGCGCACGTGTGTAACCCAACTGGACCGAATGGAAACCAACTTCCTCTTTACACTTAACCTGCTAACCCCTGAGTTTGGTTTTGTCAGCTTCTTTTTCCCGAAGAGACAACCAGGAGACTCAGCGGTGCGACCGGAAAAGAACGTCTGTTCCCCGCAGCGGTCCACCACGAGCTGGGACTGAGTCTGAAGTGAGGGCCTCTCTCTCCTGAGCTCATACAGGGAGAGAGAAGCAGTGTGTGTGTGTGTGTGAGTGTGTGTGTGTCTGTGTGTGTGTGAGTGTGTGTGTGTGTGTGTCTGTGTGTGTGTGAGTGTGTGTGTGTGTGTCTGTGTGTGTGTGAGTGTGTGTGTCTGTGTGGGGCTGACTGAGCACCAGTGATCACTGAAAAGGACACAATGGTGTCTGATTAACTCCCTCATTGTCATGCAGATGCACTGTGCCACCAGGACAACGTCAGGTGGAGAATTTATTTTAAAACAGACCGCATATCCCCCTTTGACCCTTTAAATACGACAGACCTATCCTGACCCGTATCTACACGATTGTATGCATTGCACTGCTGCCACATAATTGGCAGATTAGATAATTGCATGAATAGGTAGGTGTAATAAAGTGCTCGGTGTGTTTATGTAGACATAGTTATAATCATTTAGCAGACGCTCTTATCCAGAGCAACATACAATAAAAATCATAACCAGGGACAAGTGCTCTGTAAAACCTGAATGAAGTTCCAAGTGCTAAACTGATCACATACGTAGATGAACACATCTACGTAACATACGCAACTTGAACCCTTGTAGAATAATCAGATAAACTGACCAAGAAGTAACAATACCACAGTTTTGGCAACTAGAACACTCAGACTATCATTGATCGCATACTAAATGACATCAGGAGTAGTCTTTAGTTGTATCACGGAGGCCAGCCCATAGAATTGCCAGCTTGCATCCTGCGGACACAGAGATCCTGAACGCAGTGTTGAGTCTGAGGGGCAGTGATGATCCTGAACGCAGTGTTGAGTCTCAGGTGCAGTGATGATCCTGAACGCAGTGTTCAGTCTCAGGTGCAGTGATGATCTCAGTGTTGAGTGGGGTCTTGGTGGCTGAAGATTAGACAGTAAGCACACTAGATAGTAAGCGCACTATACAGTAAGTACACTAGACAGTAAGCACACTGGACAGTAAGCCCACTATACAGTAAGTACACTAGACAGTAAGCACACTGGACAGTAAGCCCACTATACAGTAAGTACACTAGACAGTAAGCACACTGGACAGTAAGCCCACTATACAGTAAGTACACTGGACAGTAAGCACACTGGACAGTAAGCCCACTATACAGTAAGTACACTAGACAGTAAGCACACTGGACAGTAAGCACACTATACAGTAAGTACACTAGACAGTAAGCACACTATACAGTAAGTAAACGGGACTGTGGGAGAAACACACACATACACACACTCACTCTCTCACACACACACACACACACACACACCATACATTACACGCAGACACAGAGAACTTTCTTCAGAATCTTTTGTTCAGTGACTCCCCCCCACCTTGACGAGGTCGAGTACACACTGGATTTTAAACAGACAGCAGACCCATTTTTAGTAAAAGCGAAATGACACTTTTGTGAACTGTACTTCGTAACCAGTGGCTAAATCCGTATAAACGTGGTTCTCGTTCTGTGTTTATAGTTTTTCATCTGTATTTACTTTGCCATATATCTTTTTGCCTATATGTTTTCTCTCAATATAAGATAAAGATAGAAAAACAACTCAGAGTGGCAGTTCAGAACAATAAATATCAATCTACTGCATGAAAACTGCTACTGTATGAGAATTTACTGCATTTAATTTTAATTCTTCACAGATAAACATGATTTATGCCTTCCATATACTGGATTTTAAAAAATATAGATAATGTCTTTATCGCAAATGAATAACATTTACATTGCATGGCAGTGATGGATGACAACCATTAACCATATATAGTTTATTATTTATGTTGTTTGGAATTGAGATAACGATAATATATACTGAGTATTTTTGCAAACAAGAAAATCCTGTCTTGCTTTAAAATCTCTAAGATATATTGGTATATTTGACCCAGGCTAACGTATCACGGGTACTGTTAAGAACACGGGTTAAATCACCTGTTAGTCTCTTTCCCCATCATTAGCGATCCCCCCCCCCCCCCCCCTCCCGCCTCTATCTGTACGGAACACAAGAGCACTCTCTCTCTGGATCGAGTCCAGATGGATGAAATATTATGACTTTTATCCAATTTCCATGACTCGAGTCCTTGAAAGGTCACGGCCGAAACAAAAAAAGTGCATAATCCCACGCGAATCTCCAGCTCTGCCACATGGAAATCAATCCTGGAGGTTTTGAATCCCAGAAGGAACGTCTCGCTGTATAAGGATAACGGACCGAAATACACATTCCTTCGCACAACGGCGAGCCCAGCCGTCTGCTTGCATGCGACTCTAACTACGGCATTGATGGAGCTGGTGTATGTGCCACACGCTGCACATAGTCTGTCCGTCTCATACGTACGGCTGAAACAACGTGTCCTACATTGACTCAGTTCATTTCATTCCGAATCCCTCCTCCATAGATAAAGACGTGCAGAATTATTTAGATTATCATTAATGAATTATTATTATTATTATGGTTTAGTCCAGGAGCTCCTGTGATTCACCACGGGATTAATGTGCTGTTCATCGGCCGGGTAGAAAAAGAGAGGATTGAGACAGTTGAGTCCTTTCAGACACTGAAGACGAGGCCTCACTGCCCTGGACAAACAGTGCAGACTGTCAACCAGACCGCTTCTCCCTGTAAACCCCACGGTACAACTCACTATACTCTCCTCCCTGTAAACCCCATAATACAACTCACTATACTCTCCTCCCTGTAAACCCCACGGTACAACTCACTATACTCTCCTCCCTGTAAACCCCATAATACAACTCACTGTACTCTCCTCCCTGTAAACCCCATAATACAACTCACTATACTCTCCTCAGCCTAAACCCCATAATACAACTCACTATACTCTCCTCAGCCTAAACCCCATAATACAACTCACTATACTCTCCTCCCTGTAAACCCCACGGTACAACTCACTATACTCTCCTCCCTGTAAACCCCACGGTACAACTCACTATACTCTCCTCCCTGTAAACCCCACGGTACAACTCACTATACTCTCCTCCCTGTAAACCCCATAATACAACTCACTATACTCTCCTCCCTGTAAACCCCATAATACAACTCACTGTACTCTCCTCCCTGTAAACCCCATAATACAACTCACTATACTCTCCTCCCTGTAAACCCCATAATACAACTCACTGTACTCTCCTCCCTGTAAACCCCATAATACAACTCACTATACTCTCCTCAGTCTAAACCCCATAATACAACTCACTATACTCTCCTCAGTCTAAACCCCATAATACAACTCACTATACTCTCCTCAGTCTAAACCCCATAATACAACTCACTATACTCTCCTCCCTGTAAACCCCATAATACAACTCACTATACTCTCCTCCCTGTAAACCCCATAATACAACTCACTGTACTCTCCTCCCTGTAAACCCCACGGTACAACTCACTGTACTCTCCTCAGCCTAAACCCCATAATACAACTCACTATACTCTCCTCCCTGTAAACCCCATAATACAACTCACTATACTCTCCTCAGCCTAAACCCCATAATACAACTCACTATACTCTCCTCCCTGTAAACCCCATAATACAACTCACTATACTCTCCTCCCTGTAAACCCCATAATACAACTCACTATACTCTCCTCCCTGTAAACCCCATAATACAACTCACTATACTCTCCTCCCTGTAAACCCCATAATACAACTCACTATACTCTCCTCAGTCTAAACCCCATAATACAACTCACTATACTCTCTTCAATGTAAACCCCATAATACAACTCACTATACTCTCCTCAGTCTAAACCCCATAATACAACTCACTATACTCTCTTCAATGTAAACCCCATAATACAACTCACTATACTCTCTTCAATGTAAACCCCATAATACAACTCACTATACTCTCCTCCCTGTAAACCCCACGGTACAACTCACTATACTCTCCTCCCTGTAAACCCCACGGTACAACTCACTATACTCTCCTCCCTGTAAACCCCATAATACAACTCACTATACTCTCTTCAATGTAAACCCCATAATACAACTCACTATACTCTCCTCCCTGTAAACCCCATAATACAACTCACTATACTCTCCTCCCTGTAAACCCCATAATACAACTCACTATACTCTCTTCAATGTAAACCCCATAATACAACTCACTATACTCTCCTCAGTCTAAACCCCATAATACAACTCACTGTACTCTCCGCAGGTCAACTCCACCTACGCAAAATCAACACCACCACTCTCTCCTGTGTTAGTCAGTCACGCGTGTACAACAAGGGCTGGTCCGTTTCCGGAGTTTGTGCCGACTTCTACACTTAATTTAATGATTTAATGAGCTCAATCCTGTCCTAAAGGGTTCACTGTGATTTTACTTTGCTCAAGTACGGGAGCAGACCAGTTTAGTTTACAGAACTATCAGAATAGTAAAGCTACGGAAATTGGTTGGAGCAAACCCCAGCACGTAGCCCAGCCATCCAGGACTGGAGTTGAGGACCTCCTGGTCTAAAACTGTGACTCAATTTGAGAAAACTGTGAGAAATTTGGAAAGGGGGTGGAGGGGAGTAATAAAGTGAAAAATATTCATTGTTTTTTGTTCTGTGCTATGAGGTATATTTCCAGTGTGGTCACAGCTGAAGGGTGCTGTTTGGCACGGAGTGTGTTTGTGGGTGGAGTGGTTAATTTGTGAACATTAATTTGTAGTCGCATCAGGAACCTCAGCCATGGACTGAAGACCCAACTCTTCAGAGAACACTTATGTACCACGCAGTAATTGTCAATAAAATTAAAACTTAAAAAGAACATTTACCCTTCACTGACTGGACTACCCTTCAAAAACAAAATCTTGCACTAAAATGTGTGGACAGTAGTTTATCTCATGAGTTTCCTTACCTGAAACATGTGAAGCAGTCTTATCGTACTGAAGTTCAAAACACTTTTGTAAGTCACTCCAAGCTAGGGCTTTTGCCAGCTGATGTAAACGTGGATATGCTCATGTGGTCTGCGCAGCAATATTAGCCAACAGTAGCCACTAATTACAAAACTCTGTCCCACTCCTCTCTGCTGCCGTCAGACCGAGCTTCAATCAGCGTATGATAATCAGGAGCTTAAGGGACCAATTCCCAGAGGGCTTCCGGGAGTTTGGAGACGTGAGAAACGTGATTGTGGTGAAATGCCATGGCTAGCCGGCGAGATCTGTCACGTTGAGGTCTCTGTCACAACGTGGCTGTGAAGGGGCTTGCAAACGTCGGTCACTGAGGACGAACGCATTTTATCAGCAATCTTAACTTTCACCAAAGGTTTTTCTAGACCATCTTTGCTCCCTTCATAATGTTGTTATAATCAGTTTTCTGTCGATGCCTTTCTTCAAACAGAGCAGGGCTCAGGATAACACGGACTGAATTTTTATGCGGCCATTTTCTTTTTCTTTTTTTTTTGATCCGATCGACTTTTATGTGTGCCTTTTGAAGAAAGTGCTTTTTATGCACGGAGATCGCCAGCCGTTAACTCCTGGCTCTTTCACTGGGAAAACAGGGTGGTGGATTAGTGACCACATCAAGGAGGCAGGCCTCCATCTTAGAGGTGGGTACTGACACAAGCGTGGTGCACACAAGTGTACTCCTCACCGTAAACTGCTTCTGTGATCACCGCACAATCTCTCCGACCTCATTTTCCATCCGTTGCACCTTCCTTTCCAAACTACCATTGGCAGCAGAACTGAACAGATTATTTTTGAGCACTAAATTATGACACAGGCTAAGCTGTTCAGAATTCAGAAAATCAGTTTCCTTCATAATACAACCCCCCACCGCCCCCTCCTTCACAATACAGCCTCTTTCACTGGCTCCCAAACAAAAAACCTGTCAAGTGATCAGCAATCCAACGCTTCACAACCAATTTCATTTTGGACTTGACCTGTGAGGATTGAGCTGCATCTGCTACAACACACACAGAAACAGACACACACTCACACACACACAGGTTCTAGCATAAACACACACACACGTGCATGCTCGCACACACACAGGTTCTAGCATACACACACACACACGTGCATGCTCGCACACACACACACACACAGGTTCTAGCATACACACACACACACGTGCATGCTCGCACACACACACACACACACACACAGGTTCAAGCATACACACACACACACACACGTGCATGCTCGCACACACACACACTCACACACACACAGGTTCTAGCATAAACACACACACACGTGCATGCTCGCACACACACACACACATGCTCGCACACACACACACACACAGGTTCAAGCATACACACACACACACACACACACACAGTTTCTAGTATACATTCAGTCAGTACTCAGAAAAAGCACAACCTGCATGAATGTATTCACATGTAAGTCATGTACATGGCCCAGTGAAATTATTCATGAGTACTACCTCCTTGTCAAGGATTTTATTTTATAGTGTCATATCAGCTCCCTGTACATCCTTATTTGATGGGTTCTGTGCACACACAGAGAAATGTAATGAAAACCAATTTCAGTACGTAGCAGGTTAAAGAGTATTTACCCAATGGCAATGCTATTTGCTCCACCATGGCAAAGTCACTTGTGACAAGTAGGATAATTTCAGTTTTCATTTTCATTCCAGGTACATGCAAATATGAAGCAGTATAGATGATGCCAATTGCTGCCATTCAATTCACAATGTCAAAAGGAAATGTATAACTGCTACATTATGGGAAACTGCTATCTTTGAAACCTGAAATCTATGGGGGCGTGAACACACTTCTCGGCTCCAAAACGGACCCAGTTTTATTATCTCCGAGGACTGCTTCAGTGCGTGTCCATCTCCTCCTGCTTGTGCTTGGCAGCGCAGCGTCCTGTTGATCCCGGAGCCCAGTGTACACGTCCTGTTGATCCCGGAGCCCAGCGTACACGTCCTGTTGATCCCGGAGCCCAGTGTACACGTCCTGTTGATCCCGGAGCCCAGCGTACACGTCCTGTTGATCCCGGAGCCCAGCGTACACGTCCTGTTGATCCCGGAGCCCAGCGTACACGTCCTGTTGATCCCGGAGACAGGACTCCACTGGAGTATAGGTCACTCGTTTAACCGTTTCTTATCTTCACGTCTGCATTTCGTCTGTCACCAGAGAGAAAATAAATGTGTTTTATCTGAAATCCAGCTGTGCTTTTATTGCGCTACCTTTGCAGGATGCCTGTTCACCCCATCCGGTCACCTGTGACAGGTTTCAAACCCCAGCAAGAGGTAGGATTATCCCGCTGGGTTAAACACCCAGATCTGTGGCGAAGGGGAACTAATCGCACATGTATTGTTTGTTGGGGGGGTGACATCACAGTCTGACTCACATCCAAACTCCAGTCTCCACTCCACCACGACATCAGCTTGGCGTTCACAGTTCTGCCCTTACCGCTGTGTCTTCTCCACAAGCAGTAACTCCTCACTAAGTAAAAGCCCTAAAACCAAGATACAGTGTTAAAACATTGGGGACAAGGGGGAAAACATCAAGGCAAATATCTAGAATGTATTTTTTAATGTTTAAAAGTTTTTCTTAAATAGTTACAAAACCACTGTTCCCAGAATGGTCAATGAAAGGGATTTCTCAAGTAAGACATTGGTGATTGTGCGTCTCGAAAATACCTCCCAACAATTTTGAATATGTTGCGCCCGAGTATATGAAAATGTGAAATCACTAATTAGTCTAGAACACAAAAAAACTAAACTGGAAAATTTTGAAAAAACTTTGCAAAACCAACCATTCAAATGATTTTAAACAATCTGTGGAATTCCTAGTAATCACAGTGGACACTTCCAACACACCGGAGTTGGAAAAATCCAGGTTCAGAAAGGAAAAGTATTTCACACCTGCATTTGCTATTTAGCGCAATTCTTCTGCCTGGTTATTAAGCTTCATTTGTAGTAGAAGCACATGGCAGGACCTACTTTCTGACCCGCGCGCTTTCCAGCTCTGTCAACACCAGACTATGATGGTTTGCGACGGCAGCGCGCTATCTGCCCGCGCCACCCACGTCAGTACCTCAACATGAACCCCTCAGCGCAAGCACGCGTCTTCAACCGAAGACGCTTAACGCCGTGCCTCAATGAGGTCTGTCTTTGTCCAAATAAGGGAGGTGAACTCTTCACCCCATTGGAACAATAATGGATGTTAACCCCGTGTGTTGCGTTTTTTTATGAGAAGCCGTGGCATTCCAGGGGAGCCATACGCGAATCTGGGAAGAATTTAGTTGGACAGCGCGCAGTGTAGACCACGTCGGCAGGGTTTTGTATATACTGTATTTATTCGCCCGCTGCCGGGCGTTCAATCAGGGGAAGTGCCCGAAAGGCAAACCCGTCAGCAAGTCAAACCGCCGCCACTGCTTTCTCTTTTTTTTAAATGCGCAATAAAACGGGCTTCTTCATTTCTGAAAGATCACTCCACGGGCCAGAGAGCGCTCGCGTGATTCCAGAGATTAAACGTCCATCATAGGTGGCCTGTAATCTCGCAGAATAGAAGGTAACTAAGATCAAAAACAGATTTCCAACGCTCGCCCATTCCTACCTTAACCCCGATAACTCCCCCAGCTGTGGACACGCACCTGCAGGCTCCTTTTATCCCCTAATGAAGGAACATATTTCCCCGTCCTTTTATTGATTTTGCGTTTGCGCGATTTATTTTGTTTATTTTCGCAGTGTTTCACTATAGCTAACCTTTATGCATGCACTGTTTGTGTAACCACACAATACACGAATGTGCCTACCTTCTAAAACCATAACAAAGCTGATATTACGCATAGAACGCACTGCAAATATTCAACGTGATAGTTTATTTTTCTTATAAAGTTATGTGGATGAAATATTAAATAGGCTACCTATATACACTCAGTGACCACTTTATTAGGTTGGCAGCAACTAAATGCATTAAAGCACGCAGACGTGGTCAAGAGGTTCAGCTGTTTTTCAGACCAAATGTCAGAATAGCGAAGAAAAGTTATCGAAGTGAGTTTGGCTGTGGAATGTCGGTGCACAGATGATCTCCTGGTATGTTCAGGCACAACAGTCTCTAGAGTTTGAAGAGAATGGTGCGAAAAACTAATAGTTCGTAAGGTTAATTTTGATTATGTTTGCCTAGCTGCTGGCTTAGGATGTGGTGTTTGTGACATAAAACTAAGGATTTCCTGAAACAATTTAACCCAATCGCCGCCTTTCAAGTGACAGCAGAACCATTTGTTTTACTGCTTACTGAGGATTAGGGCCACTGCGCGCTGCATTCAACACCAGTCTAGAGAGGAAAGGCCTGGAAATGTCTTGATGAGAAGAAACAAAATATCCAGTGAGCAACAGTTCTCTGGGCAAAAATGTGTTGTCAATGAGAGAGGTCAGAGGAGAAGGGCCAGACTGGTCAAAGCTGACAGGAAGGTAATAGTAGGCTAACGCAAATAACCAAGAATTACAACCGTGGTATGCAGAGCATCTCTGAACACACAACGTGTCAAACCTCTAGGTGGATAGGCTACATAAGCAGAAGACCAATAGCCTAAAAAATAAGTCTGTTAAATGCCTAATAACGTCCTCACAGTGTGTGTATATAACACGCACGCACGCGACATCCTGTCTTACTCGTTAATTCTATGCCCTTCATTTTAAATATCCCTTACATCAAGCGAGGCTTCAGCTTCGCTTTGATCAAGGCACTGTTCAAGGATTTGTGTAGTTTAGCCGATTATAGATTAACTGCTGACATATGTCGGCTCTAAACTATGCGATTCTTCCCTCAGTCTGTATAACTGTGCAACTCGGGAACGTCTAGAGGACATTTCAACGCGTCTGCGCTCCAGTTGTTTTAACCACTAATTCATCAGGTCCTTGGCCCCAGCTGATAACGGAAAATCTCCTCAATTCAGACGCAACATTCATCATTTTAGAGTTGCTACGTCCGTCTGCCACTGAATGACACGCTTTCTATATATAGCCTAGTATTTGCAATGATAAATTAGCTAAATTAATTTACATTAAAACGAAATTAAACGTTTTAATGTAAATTAAATTAAATGTAAACGAAAAGTTTAACTGTTCTGTACTGTGGGCTATATGTATGATTTATTTATAAACAAATCAATTTGACTTATTAATTTTCACCACAACTGCGGTGTAATAATATTTACCTGTATAATATATTTTCGCTCTATAGACTTTGAGTACCCCCCCCCTCCCTCCCCCGTCCAAATTTGGCCACTTCGACCGAGTGAGCTGTCACACGGCCGTAGGCATCTGGAGCTGCTCTAATGACGCGGTTCCCGCACTTCTGTGACTGCGCAACAAGTTGTCTGCACTTTCGCCCGGCGCGGCGCGCGCGGAGACGGGGCGCACCTCGCCGCCGTCGCTGCTGCTAATGCACCTTCCCCTCTCCGGGCTGGTTTTGTGAAATGCTAAGCATGTGCAATGACGTCATGTATGTATTGCTTTCCAAATGCACGTTCCTGCCCGTCCATTGATAGCTCCTTGCAGGCGGACGCGGAGGACGGTCCAGCTCAGACGCGACTTTCCACCGTGAGAATTCTGGAGCGTGCCGCTGCATGGGGCACTTCGGCGGAGAATATAGGAAGCCTCGAGCGCGCGGGGAAGCACGGAGAATTCTACTGCAGAATGCATCTTCGCGAAAAGTTATTTTGTTTTTGTTTTTCCGGTTTCTTTTCTGTGTGATTGTTTGCTTTGCAATCTTGGAGAGAAATTGTATCGCTAACGGTGACGTGCTTTTCCGTAATCGCGCAAAACATTAATGCCCAGTTTAAGGATGAGCGTATATGAACCAATAGAACTTATTTTTCGACTCGATTTTTTTTCTCTCCTGCTGTTCTACGGATGAGCATTAGTCTGCTATGGGGACAGACTGCTGTCAACATGAGTTTGGACACTGAGGATGCTGCGAATGTTTGGGGCAACGGTTCTTCGGAGCTGTTAAACGGGACGTCGGTGTATGCCAACAACTCGAACATTACCTGGAGGAATAACAGCGAACTCGGTCCGTTGGACCTTAACCGGGCGGTGCCGTTGGGCATCGTTCTGGGGGCGTTCATCGTTTTCGCGATCGTGGGAAACATCCTTGTCATTCTCTCCGTGGTGTGCAACAGGCATCTGCGAACCCCGACGAACTACTTCATTATCAACTTGGCCATCGCCGACCTGTTGCTGGGCACCACCGTGCTCCCCGTGTCTGCCACTCAGGAGATTCTCAACTCCTGGGTGTTCGGGAAGATTTTCTGCGACATTTGGGCAGCGCTGGACGTCTTGTGTTGCACGGCGTCGATAATGAGCCTGTGCGTGATATCCATAGACCGCTACTTCGGAGTGAGCTACCCGCTCCAGTACCCGAGCATCGTGACGGAGAAACGGGCACTGTTGGCGATGATCGGGGTGTGGGTGCTGTCCTTGGTCATCTCCATCGGACCTCTTTTCGGGTGGAAGCAGGAGGCCCCACCCGACGACACCGTCTGTGTGATCACCGAGGAGCCGTTTTACGCGCTGTTCTCCTCGCTGGGGTCCTTCTACATCCCGCTGGTCGTGATCCTGGCCATGTACTGCCGGGTGTACATCGTGGCCAAACGGACCACCAAGAATCTGGAGGACGGGGTGATGCGCGAGCGGATGAACTCCAACGAGCTCACGCTGCGGATCCACAAGGGCTCGCAGGTGCACGAGGACGGCGGGCCCGCGGGCGCGGCCAAGGGCCGCGGGCACCACTCGAGAAGCTCGCTCACGGTGAAACTGCTCAAGTTCTCCCGGGAGAAGAAGGCAGCGAAAACCCTCGGCGTGGTGGTGGGCATGTTCACCCTCTGCTGGCTGCCGTTCTTCCTGATGCTGCCCATAGGTAGGTGGGAATAATACCCCCTTTGTCTGTCTGTTTTACGGCCCAAGTGCCCGTCACGCCTCCCCCAGAACAGAAATCTATTTGATTTTTTAAATATATATTTTGTATGATTAGATATATATTATTAATTTGTAAAAAAAATTTTAAAAATGTTTTATCCTGAGCATTTTATAGTTTCCCACACTCTTTTTTTTCTTCACTTGTCTCCATACAGGAATCGTTTTAGTTCTTTATGAAACTCCCTATCGTAGGTGTGAAGTGTGAAAGCACCCAGACAGAAAACCGTTTTGCCCCACAAAGAACCTTTAACTAGATAACTAGTTTTCCTTTTGGAAACATTTTTTTTCTGAGAGTGTAGATCACACTGTTTATTTCAGAGTTTTTGGCACAATCTTTTTTTAATACTTGTAAATTAGAGAATAACTTTCCTTATGGAGTGAATGATGACTTTTAGCTCAACAATACCACAGATGCAGAATGAATTAATTTTGTAGTAAAAATAATAATATCAATAATAATACATATAATAATACTACGACTAATAATAATAACAATGATACATCAAAAGCTTCTCTCCCTTAATCTCATAGTTCCTGAGTCATGTGCCTTGACGTGGCACTTATATATAATTATAATTTTAATATTATATAATTGTAACTTTGCTTTTGTGACGTGTGCTTACCATGTGAAATTCACTTTTTAAATCTCTGAGTAAAAGCATCTTCTACATTACAAAATTGTAAATCATAAATAAGTCATTATTGTGTGGGCTGGAGTTCGTAAGGTTAATTTTGATTATGTTTGCCTAGCTGCTGGCTTAGGATGTGGTGTTTGTGACATAAAACTAAGGATTTCCTGAAACAATTTAACCCAATCGCCGCCTTTCAAGTGACAGCAGAACCATTTGTTTTACTGCTTACTGAGGATTAGGGCCACTGCGCGCTGCATTCAACACCAGTCTAGAGAGGAAAGGCCTGGAAATGTCTTGATGAGAAGAAACAAAGCTCTTTCTCTTCTTTTTCCGACATTAACAATGTGGTATTGTAACGGTTTTGTCCGGCCTCATAATGAACCATGTTAAGATGTAAAAAAATACACTTCAGCCAGTGTTAGTATTAGCAGTTTTTCGTGCTTAGGCTAGATTTCTTAAACCCCTGTTAAAGGCTTGCAGATAATGCAGAACGGCTTGCGTGTTCTCAGCGAACTCTCTCCCCTGCACTGAAATGATCAGGATAAGAACCGATAATCCTCTCCTTTCAATCTTATTCTTGACGAGTTGTATTTCAAACAGAGGATTAAAAAAAAACATGTTTTAATAGCAGCAAGCTTTGCTTCTAGTTAAGCACTTGCACTTGCAAAAACGTTTTTTTTTTTTTAAGTAATCACAGATTTGGGTCTATAACGTGAATTGAAGGAAAAGCAGTGTTCAGCATCAGAGGGATGTTCAGAGTAGCAGAATCTCAGATCTCCACAGTAGAATTTGCGTAATTTCAGAAACTTTGACTGTGGAGTTCACCAGCAGTCCTGCACATCTCCGCTCAGAGTTCGGCTCATGAGCTGACGGCCGGTCTCCGTGCCCTCTTCCCCCCTCTCCTGCCCTGCGTACGTCTGATCCTCCCCTTGGAAGTCCGGACATGGGACGTCTTTTTAAAAAGCTGCGCACACTTCTGATAGTTCACAGGGAAAGAACTGGCAACCTGTTGTGCCACCTCAGACACACACGGGAGGTCAGAGCTCGAGACCCCCGGAAGGTGAGGGAGTAGGAGGCGGGGGTGACCCTCAAGTATAAATTTGGCGCCTGGAGAAATCGGGTAGATATAAAAGTGCACCAGGCCCTCTGTGCAAAGCAGCAGAGCTGGGACCGCGAGTTCCTGCCAGTGACCTGTCTAAAAATAAAAATGTCAGGGGTAACATCACTGGACGTCCAAACTAACTGTAAACAAACAGCACACTCGGTCCAGGCCCTGAAGGTTAATCAGCTGTGTGTAGTCAGGCCTGCCAATGGGAGACTGTCCTTCATAAATTTAATCAAACTCCGCTTTCATCCCGGAAATGTCACAACCCCAAGGCAGATTTGGTACAACCACGGAAAATGTGGAATGATTCTTTTGATGAAAAAGATTAAATATGAGTGGTTATGGCAACTGCTGACAGTGAAACAGTACACAAAGAGGTCTCTATAACTGCTGAATCTCTACAGTAACCCCTTCTACCGAAGTCCAGTAGCTGTGGGGGATGTTTAGGCGTAATTCATAACGGTAGCCGTGCGCTAAGAGGATTTGCAATATCAGGCTCAGCCACAGATATGCCTTCACCACAGTAGTGGGCGAGCAGCCTCCTCATGCGTTGCAGTGCATTGTGGGATGGATAATCCTGTTCAGCTCTTATGAGTTACGCAGCTGGGTTTGATTTAGACCAGGTTGGATGGAACCCGGGCCCTTAGCGCCGAGTTCAGGTGGTGCGTTCAGTCCGTTCAGTTCATGGACGGAAAAATAAAATAAAAAAGCGTTTAAGTCGTACATACTCCAGTAATTATTGTCATTAACCCCCCCCCCCCCCGCGTTTGGAATGATTCAGTCCTATTTTACGACCTTGCTGTCATTATCGCTGCGGTCTCCAGCGGTTTCGGAGAGCCAGGACCCGCACGTTTAACCGCCCGCTTGCCCACGCTTCACCTCGCTGGCGGCAGACCGCCGGGGGCCCAACACCACGGCGAACTGCGTCATTAACACCGCCGTGATATTCCCGCCCAGCGGGGTGAAGTACTAATGCCGTATTACGGATGCGCCGTTCTGTGTTTGTGTAACTAACAAATTATTATTATTTTTTTAAAATGCTGTTTAAAAGTGCAATCCAGCCGGAAAGCGTGCAGTGCCCACAGAGGTGTAGCCGACCTGGGCCCAGGCAGGGGGAAGTCAAAACCTGGACACCTGGAGTAAAAATTTACTTTAGTCCACAATTTTAAGACTGCGTGTGCACAGAGCCAGAATTTCTGCGGCTCTCCTGTGTGCCCACTACCGCTTCTTGGCTGGGCGCGTACGTTCTGCAGGCTGCGGCCTTCACACTGGTAATTGTGATTATATAATTATAATAATAACTCTGCTTTTCTCACCGGCCCGCGATTCACAGCACTTTACAGTGATGAGGGGGAAACTATCCTCCACCACCACCGACCGATGTGCAGCAAGCACCCACCTGGGTGATGCAACGGCAGCCATTTTGTGCCAGTCCCTGAGAGGTGGAGGGAGGGAGAGAATTATTTTTTTTATCCACAAAACGCACTGCTTACACACTGCTTAAACTGTGCGTACACTCTGCTTACACACTGCTTAGTCATTATGGATTCACTGGATGGTCGACTCTAGAAAATTGCAAAGACAAGCTGCAATGGCTGCATTCAGTTGCAGTTACAAGAATATTCAGGCCACTTATTACATAACTTCACCTATTTAGATGTAGTATATGAACCTACAAACGTTTGCAGGTTCATACACTACATCTAAATTTGTGAAGTTATGTAATAAGTGGCCTGAATATTCTTGTATTCATTTATGCAGGTCTGAGTGCATCCGCTAGACACGGGGATGTAAATGTAACATTAAAGCAAAAGGTCCACACCTCCATGAAGCATCAGGGTGCTTTGTACATGAGTGGACATAATGTTCTGTAGTTTTTAATGTCACCACACAATTTTAATTTATGTGAATTAGACGTGAACGGGAAAGATTGTATTCACGCTGTCTGGTTTGAATTCTTAAGTTACAATTTAGAAAAATAAAAATAAAAAAATGTTACAATAAAGAAGTGCCCAATCAGGGCTGATTGTGTGCAGGTTTTCATTCCAACCGATCGCTACACCTGCTGATTTCACTAATTAGCCCCCTCCTCTCGGGCTGAAGGTGTGTTAATCAGTGAAGTCATTGGAATTGGAATGGGAACCAGCACACCTCTGTAGCGCATGGTTGAGCACCCCTCCTCCAAACCGTCAGCACTCAAAATGGATGCTTCCCTGCGACCCTCAGCGGGTTTTATTTCACGCCGTGCGCCGGGAGGGCGGCTGGACACACGTTCTCCCGCGCGTACCGCCAAGTTTGGGGAGAGCTTCCCGAAGAACGTGGACGAGTTTCACGTCTTCTCGGAAGCGCTTGGCTCCGCGTCCTTCGTGCGTATTCAAAAATAATTATTTGCCGATCCTGCCAAGATGGCGGACCTGGAGTGCTGCCAGCGCCCCCCTGGAGATAGAGAGATACGGGCCTCCCCAGCGCCCGGGGATATGGAGTAGTCATGCAGTCAGCCCCCGGTGTTTCTGGGCCTGCTGCGATTGCCCGTGGTGGTGGCGGGCGGTCCTGAGACGTTTCGGAATCTGTCTCTACGGAAAAAGGAGCGCTGTGTATTTATTTGGGGGGGTTCCAGCCGTCGGAGGAAATTAAAATCCAGCTGGCGGGATGTTATGTTTAGAATATACGACTAAAGTGCTATAGTGGGGAGAAACCCCCCCCCCCCCTTCCCGCACTCATCCGCAGTAGTGGCTAATTTCGCTGAAGCGAAGGTCCGTGCGGTCCGCCAAACTTTCTCACTGGAGCCGGCTGCCGTAACTCACATCCTGTTTCCCGAATGCGGCAGAGGCGCCAGGGTCACGTAGTGACGGCTGCCTGGCCTATACATTAACCAGAGTCCTCTTCAATCCGCCAGGCCGCATTAAGGAAGCCGGTCGGATGCCAATTCGCGCTCCTTCAGAATGTGACTTCAAAGGGTGTTGGAGTCTGTGCGGGCAGATCCAGGAGAGCACTCTCATCACACGGGGGTATTTTAAACACCGAGGGGGGGAGGCGGGGGCGGGGGCGGGGGGGTAGATGGGGAAACAGAAATTTGGGCGTTCGCCCGTGTGCCACTCTGGACATCCAGGTTATCGCCTCACTCAAAGCTTTCGCCCGCTTCCTGGCACAGAGGCGGAAAGTACCGGGGGTCAGAGCTGCCATGGCGTGTTTCCTCCGGCCGTTGATCGCGTTAGCGGCGGATTCCACTGATTAGTTCTGCCTCCGGAGACGTTTTTGTGCTAATTAGCAAATCCAGGTGCGCTCTGGCAAATTAAGAACCGCAGTGCAGGTACGTGTGTGTTCTCTAAGGAACTAGTTTGTGTACTCAGAGAGATTCAATAATGTTCTTTGGGTACTAATAACTGCCTTTTACATAGAAGCAATAAACACACTGATGCATTATTACACCCATGGGTACAGTTTTATGCTCCTACAGGGTGCTTCCCCACTGACAAACCTGCATCTTACCAAACCTGGCACTTTTACTCAAATTGTTTTCTAATTCAGATCTGGGTCATTTCCATAACTGTTTTGGATTCAAATATTTTCTATGCTTTGCTGAGCTGGTGTGACGTATTGGAACCTATGAAATACTCTCAAAAAGTGAAACTCTTCCGGTTTGCTCAATTGCAGCAGGCAAGATCAGTCGAGCACAGAAAACGATTTGAATCCAAAAAAGTTAGGTAACTTACTCAGTCTGGTGTGATTGAATTCCCATGCTTCGACACATCCTTGAGATACTGATTCATCCCCCGCCCTGCATACTCTACATCCATCCATGTTCGAGATCACCTGTTTAATACCTGAACTGTTACAATCTAGACCTGTTCACCAGCAGAGGATGGGCATATAGCCGGGTTCCTCCTGAGATTTCTTCCCATGGGGATGTTTTTTCTCACCACAGTTTGAGGGTTTTTCTCGCACTAGGGAGTCGTTTACCTCATATGGCTGTCAGGGGGGCTCAGGGCTGGCATTTCCCCATTTCCCTCCCTTCTGTTACTCTGTGTAGCGCCTTTGGGACAGTCTGCTGTGAATAGCGCTACACAAAGGAATCAGCGAGGAGGACTTTGGCGGTCCGAAGCCGGTTATCTCCCGCCTCTGTTTCCTGCCTCTCCGTGGCGGTGTGGCGGGCGGGCGGGGGGGAAGTGGACGCTCAGGGGCGCGATGGCGGTGTTTAGCAGCAGCCCGACCAGAGCCTCTCACCTTTCACACCTCTGCAGGAGCAGAGGGAGGAACACAACCGCACCACTGCATTGCACAGGCTGAGTCAGAGTCAGAGTGGGAGTCTGAGTCAGAGTGAGAGTCAGAGTCAGAGAGTCAGAGTGAGAGTGAGAGTGAGAGTGAGAGTGAGAGTCAGGGTGAGAGTGAGAGTGAGAGTGAGAGTGAGAGTCAGAGTGAGAGTCAGGGTGAGAGTCAGAGAGAGAGTGAGAGAGAGAGTCAGAGTGAGAGTGAGTGAGAGTGAGAGTGAGAGTGAGAGTCAGGCTGAGAGTGAGAGTGAGAGTCAGAGTGAGAGTGAGTGAGAGTGAGAGTGAGAGTGAGAGTGAGAGTCAGGCTGAGAGTGAGAGTGAGAGTCAGAGTGAGAGTGAGTGAGAGTGAGAGTGAGAGTGAGAGTGAGAGTCAGGCTGAGAGTGAGAGTGAGAGTGAGAGTCAGGCTGAGAGTGAGAGTGAGAGTGAGAGAGAGAGTGAGAGAGAGAGTCAGAGTGAGAGAGAGAGTCAGGCTGAGAGTGAGAGTGAGAGTCAGAGTGAGAGTCAGGGTGAGAGTGAGAGTGAGAGTGAGAGTGAGAGTCAGGCTGAGAGTGAGAGTGAGAGTGAGAGTGAGAGTCAGGCTGAGAGTGAGAGTGAGAGTGAGAGTGAGAGTCAGGCTGAGAGTGAGAGTCAGAGTGAGAGTGAGAGTCAGAGTGAGAGTCAGGGTGAGAGTCAGAGAGAGAGTGAGAGAGAGAGTCAGAGTGAGAGAGAGAGTCAGGGTGAGAGTCAGAGAGAGAGTGAGGGTGAGAGTGAGAGCCTGAGTCTGAGTCTGACTTCCACGTGTCGGCTACTGAACAATGCAGAAAAGTCTAGTAATGAGACTATAAATATTAGCTCGTTTTAAGTTCCCTTTTGCTTCTCAAGTGAGGTTTTCTTACCCCACTGGCAAATCATGAGGTGAATAAAACTCTCACCTCATTGGCCATCTTTTTGTCCAAAAGTAAAAGTAATACTTCAAGTTTTTGCAGTGAAAGCTAAACTGCTGCAAAATGACTGAGTGAGCGAGTATGATAGGGACTAAGGACCTGGCTGTCGAGAGGGTAAGGTTGGATCTAGCCTGTCGTACATGCAGGTGGGAGACGCTTAAAACAACGCAAAGGCTGGTGCAGCAGCTACTGAGGCGGTGAGGTTTAAAACGCTTTGAAGAGCGGGGGGGTTGTTTTTGGAATGTTTTTCTTCTCCGGAATTCTCAAGTGGGCGTTCTAGAACTCACCAGCAGTGATTGTTACATCAGCATTAGAATGTCCAGGCCCCGTTAGAACATTCTGAGCGCATGTTTGCGACGTCACGCCTTGCAGGGTTAAACCGCGGACGCACTCCAGCGTTCACCCACTTCAGCGGTGGGCAGAGTTAGGGAAGCAGGGCAGTTTGCGTGTGTGCGTTTGGGAGCGCGTCAGGCGTTACGACTCTAAAGACCTCCAGAAGGCCTTTTGGACAGGAACGAAGGCTCTGGTTGGTATTCCGGGGATTTTATGGCTGGTAGATGGCATGGGAACGCGTCGGAGCTGCTTGATATGGGACTTCAGGAATGTCGGGCGGATCACCAAACGATCCCGATGACTCAGAGGAGCCGAGCGCGGAGGGCCACGTCCCGACCTGCCACACTTCCGTTTGATCAAATCCCGCTCGGGAACTTCTGAGCCGACCTCTAACCCCCCGGAACATTTTACAGGGGAACAGAAATCAGTTCAGAATGTATTCTTTTTTTTTTTTTCACCCGTGCCCTGCAGAAGGCCTTCACCACAGCCGTGAGAGACACAGAGATACAGAGACAGAACGTTTCTGTACATTTTCCTTCTTCCAGGATCAAATTTCCCTGAAAGTAAGAGAGGAAAGGTAGGGGAACCGTTTTGTGCACCGAAAGGGTGCCGCCACCAGCAGCAAGCTTCTGAACCTTTTTAGGCACTTTTTGGACCTTTGTTTCTGAGAGTGCAGAGAGGTTCTGGGTGAGGGGGGGCGTGCCGCAGCCAGGCTGCTGAGAGGCTGTGTGGGCTTTGTCGGGTTCGACGTGAGAGGAAACTGGACTGCAGTCCACGTGGTCATTGGGTCTAGACACCACGAGAGACTGCCATTCAGGTGTTGACAGCTTTGAGTGCCTGGCCCCCTGAACCAGCGCCAGCGGACATTTGCATTTCCTGGTACTGCAGTTAGTCCCAGTTCCTTACTCGGGTACTGTTTGCCATGTGTGCTGGAAGTGATGTTCATGTTCACGGCTGATTCTTTGTGAATTGTAGCTAATCCGACCTGCTCTGTCTGTTCTAACGACCTTCATATGCACTTTGTACGCCGCTTAGAATGAAAGCGTCTGCTAAATAAAATGTCATGTGATGTGATGTAACGGATGAATGTGTTTTCCAAACGGTGAAGGGGGCGGGGCTGTTAGGAAAAGGTCACGTGACCACATTCCACCATGCCATTGGCCCGTTGGTATTTGGCGTCCGTTCTCAGTTTGAAGCGGTTCTCCGGGAGTGATTTGGAGCTGTGCAGAGACTACACAACGCGCTGGGCTTTTTCAAAGCGATTTTAATGCCATACTCTGGGTTTTTTTTTACACCCCCGTGGTGAGTGATACTTCCTCTCGGTCTGTCAGGGAGATCACCGGCCCTGAATTTTAAACGATTGGCAGGAGAAACGGTCTGATTTATTCAGCTCCGGTCTGAGTGACTGTAATACCCATCTGGCCAGCGACGCCAGGCCGCCCACGCAGCGGGGGCTAAACCCGCAGCCCAGAGAACGGGCCGCCGGGGTCAGGGGAGGTGTGACCTGCCTTCCCGCCCGGGGAGCGGGGCGTGACCCTGTCACCAGCGCCCTGCTGCGTTTGACACTGAGCGACTCGCACAGTCTGGGCTAAATACAGCGTTTCATTGGATAAGCAAAATGAACGGTTACATTTAATTTCAGAAATGATGGACAGTGGTTGCGCAAAATATTATTTTATGTGTATATGTGACTCCAGCTCATTAAGTACATAATCCATTGAAGTCCCATACACTTAATAATAATGCTCCACTACTGTGAAGAATTGTGTGTAAGTAATTATGTTTTGAGTGTATGATTTAGGCTTTCTCAGTTGAAAACATTTACAGTAGGTTCATTCAAATGCGCCTCAATATTTTAATTTGAGTAAAACTATAAAATATAGGTGTAAAATGTTAGATTTATCTGCTGAATCCACTTTTTAATTTTACATGAAATCAGTGTATGCACCTGGCTGTGCCCCAGCCGTGAATCAAACCTGCAGCCTCTGACCTCCAGCTCCCTTCCCATCATGCCTCACTGCCGGTGTGACCCCTGCAGCTGTGCGCTGGGCGTCTGGCGCTGCCTCCCGTGTGAGTGGTGACAGCAGGAGAGGAGAAGCAGCTTCTCACTTCCCGCCGAAGCGTGCGCTAGCGTGGCGGCCCTCCAGCTCCCGCTCGGCGAGCGCCGCGTTCTCCTGGTCCCCTGGACCCTTCACGCCTCGCCCGCCTGTTCCACCGGCGTCCTCCGCCCCCGTGCGAGGCTGTCGGTCTGTCCGTCCGTCCATCCGTACGCCCGCTGTATCGGCCCCAACTGCCACTGCAACCCCGAGACGGTTCTAAATCAGAGTTCTAGAACTGCGCTGCTGCCGGCAGAGTCATTGTTACATCACCGTTAGAATGTTCAGACATCGACATTCTGATCACGGGGGGGCAACCGCGGTGGGAGGGGTTTTTCAGGTTCCATCCCGATCCCGTGTCGCAGTGTCCCTGAGCAAGACACCCAACTCCCTATCTGGTCGGTGCCTTGCGTGTGTGTGTGTGTGTGTGTGTGTGTGTGTGACTGGGTGAATGAGAAGCATCAATTGTATCAATTGTGGATAAAGGCGCTGTATAAATGCAAACCATTTAATCACATAGTCGTGGTGTCAGCACCGTAAAGGGTTAATTCCTCATGTATGTCACTTCGATACCCTGGTACGGAGCGACCAGCATGAGTGCACTGAACTTCAGCATTAGCTTTGCATCCCCGTATTAGCAAGAGAAGAAAAAAAAAAACCAAAAAAAAAAAAACCTCAAGACTGATTACTTCTGTCCACAGAATTAGTGCAGCACTTTCCTTTGAAAGGGCAAGTGCTATCAGAAGCGGGTAAGTATGGGTTGGGGCAGGGTTAATGCTATTGAGGGTGAGTGCAGGGTGGGGTGAGGCCTGTGGTGGGAGGCAGGCCTCCCTGTCCGTTCACTGCGAAAACACAATTAATATAAATAAACTAACGACTAAATAGATAAATACCCAGATCCACTTGCATTAGGAGGCTCCCGCCTGAGTTGTTTGTGTTCTCTCGCGTGCGGCGATGGGACATAACTCGTTAAAACGTTAAGGGTTATTTATTTGTCATAAATTTACGTCAGAGTCATTACCGAGCTCACCGGCTGCTGCAGCTTAGTGCTGGTCAACCGCCAATCAAACTGAAGCAGAAGAGTGCGTGTTTATGTGTGTTTCTCAATAAACAAGCTGCACAGTTATTTTGTATAAAAGCAGCCCCCCCCCCTTCTGAGTCTGTACGAGATTAATGGTCAGATTCATGAAACACCCCCCAACACACACACTCACACACACACACACACACTCACACTGACACACACTCACACACACACACTGACACACACACACACACACAGGCACACACACAAACACACACACACACACTCATACACACACACACACTCACACACACACACACACACTCACACACACATACTCAAACACACACACACACACACTCACACACTCACACACACACTCACTCACACACACACACACACACTCACACTCACACACACACACACACTCACACACACACACACACTCACACTCACACACACACTCACACTCACACTCACACACTCACACACACAGACACACACACACACTCACACACACACACACACACACACACACACACACTCACACACAGGCTCCTTTGGGGTTGAGTTGACCCGGTGCAGACATTTTGCTGGGTAGATTAATGCTCAGCATTTGCACAGGGCCTGGGCCAATCACGGCCGCCCCATAGCGTGTCCGTCAGAGCGGCTCTGTGTGAAGGATTTACATACCTCTGTTCCTCTGCGACACCCCCCATTCATCACGCGCTGCTACCCTTCCCTGGCGCTGGGCCCCCATCTCCACAACTCAATCAGGGAGGAAAAATGATCCGATGGAAAACCACCATTTCACCGCCTTCCTTCAGAGATATGCTGTCAGACCATATCTCTCTCCTAAATCAGGCCCTCACTGTGCCTCACTGTCCCACTGCCTAACCGTGCCTCACTCTGTCTCTCTGTCTCTCTGTCTCACTCTGTCTCTCTGTCTCTCTGTCTCACTCTGCCTCACTGTCTCACTCTGTCTCACTCTGTCTCACTGTCTCACTCTGTCTCACTCTGTCTCACTCTGTCTCACTGTCTCTCTCTGCCTCACTGTCCCACTGCCTCACTTTGTCTCATTCTGTCTCACTCTGCCTTACTCTGTCTCACCCTGTCTCTCTGTCTCACTCTGTCTCACTCTGTCTCACTGTCTCACTGCCTCACTTTGTCTCACTCTGCCTCACTCTGTCTCTCTGTCTCACTCTGCCTCACTGTCTCACTCTGTCTCACTGTCTCTCTGTCTCACTCTGTCTCACTCTGCCTCACTGTCTCACTCTGTCTCACTCTGTCTCACTGTCTCTCTCTGTCTCGCTCTATCTCACTATGTCTCTCTGTCTCACTCTGTCTCACTCTATCTCACTGTCTCTCTCTGTCTCACTCTGTCTCACTCTGTCTCCCTGTCTCTCTCTGTCTCACTCTGTCTCACTCTGCCTCACTGTCTCACTCTGTCTCACTGTCTCACTCTGTCTCACTGTCTCACTCTGCCTCAGTGTCTCACTGTCTCTCTCTGTCTCTCTGTCTCACTCTGTCTCACTGTCTCTCTCTGTCTCACTGTCTCACTGTCTCACTCTGTCTCCCTGACTCTGGCTGAGAACAGCTCGTTAGAGCGGGTGATAACAATGGCAGACAAGGAGGGGTGGGGGAGGGATTTTTATAACTTTGCGAGTGTTTTCTCCCCGATGTGGAAATGCCCGGTTGGTGTTTTCGGCCTGTACTGTAGCAGCCTCAGAGAGGAGTGGGCAGAAGGACACATGTTCTCCTCCGACACGCGTGACCTGAAGCGTTCTCCTGAAGCGTTCTCCTCTGACACGTGTGACCTGAAGCGTTCTCCTCTGACACGTGTGACCTGAAGCGTTCTCCTCTGACACGTGTGACCTGAAGCGTTCTCCTCTGACACGTGTGACCTGAAGCGTTCTCCTCTGACACGTGTGACCTGAAGCGTTCTCCACGCGTGACGTGAAGTGTTCTCCTCCGACACGCGTGACCCGAACTGCTGTCTGCTCTCATGCCTCAGTCCGTGCGGCGTGTTTCTGCGGACGCCGAGTGGGAGGAGGGCCCTGCGTGGCGCTGGGGCGGAGGTCAGTGAGGTTTATCTGCAAACTCTGGTGCACGCAGACCGCAGGTAACCGTCACCTCCAAAACGTCCGCGAGGAGCGTTTCGCCGATACCTCAACATCCAGCGCAGCGACAGGTCTCCGACAGACTCAGGGCTGTAATCCCACTCCCTCCCGATGTCGGGCGTAAGTGCGCACGGAGTCATCAGTCCCCCGTGGATAATCGCATTATGTTCATCTCGCCCTCGCTCTCTCTCCTCGGGTTTCAGGGGCGTTTGGGAAGGTGAGAGCCGTGACGGTTTTCCCGTCTCCGGACAGACTGGCTTTTTTCCGCCGGTACGCGATGCGGGATCCCGCAGGTTGTAATCGGGGTCGGGAGCCCGGGGGGCTCGTCTGTGATTGGTGGAGGTGGGAGGGGGCCCCGCGCGGACGGACGGGCGGACGGACGGACGGACCTGGCGCACGGCGGCGTCCTCCTCGCTCCGCCGTTCCGCCCGCCGCTGCGTTGGCGGGTTGAGGAGCGCGTGGAAACTCACATCAAAGGAGAACAACACGAAGAGAGCGCTGTTTTCAGGCACCAATCAGCGGCCTCCCTCCTGCGTCTCGCCCGCAGTGAAAGCAGCGTGGCCCGGACTCCAGCCCTCTGTCCGCGCGCCTCGGAAACATCCGGAAGATCTCATCACAAAGCTTCTGTTCCCGCCGCCGCCCCGCCCTCCTCCTATCGGACTGAAGTATGTTAATTGCAGCTCAGTTTGTGTGTGTGTGTGTGTGTGTGTGAGTGTGTGTGTGTGTTTTGGCTGGAAAAACCTCTTACTGTGTTAAAGGGAGACCAGAACACTCCCCTGGGCCAGGATATTTCCCTACGCACACGCACACACAAACACACACTCTCTCACACACAAACACATACACACTCGCCCATACACACACACACGCACACACACACACACAAACGCACACTCTCTCACACAGGTAGACACACACTCACACACATACATACTCTCACACACACAAAACATACCACACACTCTCTCACTCACGCACACATAGAAATACACACTCACACACATACACACATTCACTTTCAAATAGAGACACACACATTCACACACAGAGAAATGCATGCTCTCACTCACACACACACCAATACATACACACACACTCTTATGCAAAAGTACGCTCACTTTCAAATTCATACATGCACACACACACACACACACACACACACACACGTACACACAACAGGAGGGCAGCAGGAAACAAGCCTCTTGGTCTTAACCAGTAGCGATTAAGCCCTTTCCACTATTTCCGGTGTGGCTGCGGGCCACGTGTTTCTCAGAATGTGGCAGGATAACACAACAACAGCGTAATTATGGCGCGAGATCGATATCGACGGTGAATATGACGCGTATGCCCGGCCCAAGGTTCCGTAGCCACAGCGGACCATCAAAGACCTGTTATGTAACCCCTCGCTGTTTTTCTAAATCCTGTGACTCCTGGAGAAAAAATAAAACGGCGAGACTAATTGCCACAGAGATGCCAGTGATAGCCAGACTCATTGCGAGAATCAAAGGTAGCCCAAAAAAAACTGTCCGGGAAGTAGTTCTACCACTCTAAATATTTTTAAACGAGAGGGTCATGAATCTAAGCTGTTCTCCATTCATCCATTTTGAAGCCGTCAGATAAGCCTGTTGCTTGGCCCTGGAGAGGTCAAGGATATTATCACGTCGGCCAATGCGTTTAACCATTTGAACCCACCTTTTGGAATGTTTTTTATTATTTTATTCTAAGTCAGTGTTCCAGAACTCCACTGCTTCCAAATTACCAGTAGTGATTGTTGCATCAACATTAGAATGTTCGGTTAAGAAAATTCTAATCACATATTTATGACCTCACAAACTCAGTGGCATGGAGGGCTGTGTCAGCACACACACGGCTCTCCATGACACTTGAGAGACCAGCACACACACGGCTCTCCATGACACTGAGAGACCAGCACACACACGGCTCTCCATGACACTGAGAGACCAGCACACACACGGCTCTCCATGACACTGAGAGACCAGCACACACACGGCTCTCCATGGCACTGAGAGACCAGCACACACACGGCTCTCCATGGCACTGAGAAACCAGCACACACACGGCTCTCCATGGCACTGAGAGACCAGCACACACACACCCTCCATGGCACTGAGAGACCAGCACACACACACACAGCCCTCCATGGCACTGAGAGACAAGCACACACACACACGGTCCTCCATGGCACTGAGAGACCAGCACACACACGGTCCTCCATGACACTGAGAGACCAGCACACACACAGACCCCTCCCTTAAAGGGTTAAAACCCCTGGTTTGTTTCTCTATCCTGTCTGTCGATACCCTCTTTGTGGGGGGACAAGAGTTATTGCTCTTGGCGGGAATGTAACAATAATAATAATAATAATTTCCAAAGTTTGCAGAGAATAGACTCTGCGGGGTCTGAGTTGTACTTGGCCAGGCTGGAGAGAAGAAGGCCCACCTTTCTGGAGGCTTCCGTCCGCATCCTGCAGACCGCAATAACAGGAAGGGACGGTCCTGCAGATGGGCCCATTGTGCCTCGCCGGCCGGGTGCCCGGGGCCGCCCGGAGGAAGGACGTGCAGGGGCCTATTTCTGACGCCGCGGGACACGGGGCCAGGGGCCTGCGTGCGGAGGAAGGGGCCTGGCTCACGTCGCGTGCTTCAGGCACCTCTCTGTCTCCCCCTGGCTCACCGCCGCGGAGGCGGAATCCCAAAGGACCGTCGGCACTCCGTCCCGCGGGAACGACCTCCCTCTCCGCGGGCGCGGACAGGTGTTGCACGGGGAACGACCTCCCCCTCCGCGGGCGCGGACAGGTGTTGCACGGAGAACGACCTCCCTCTCCGCGGGCGCGGACAGGTGTTGCACGGGGAACGACCTCCCTCTCCGCGGGCGCGGACAGGTGTTGCACGGGGAACGACCTCCCTCTCCGCGGGCGCGGACAGGTGTTGCACGGGGAACGACCTCCCTCTCCGCGGGCGCGGACAGGTGTTGCACGGGGAACGACCTCCCTCTCCGCGGGCGCGGACAGGTGTTGCACGGGGAACGACCTCCCTCTCCGCGGGCGCGGACAGGTGTTGCACGGGGAACGACCTCCCTCTCCGCGGGCGCGGACAGGTGTTGCACGGGGAACGACCTCCCTCTCCGCGGGCGCGGACAGGTGTTGCACGGGGTAAAGGACACTTCATCGCTCGAGCACCGTGCCGTGCTCCTCTGATCTACTGCAAATCCATTCCGCCGGATTTCGTGACTTGCATTCACAGTACAATTTTGAGCTCGATTCAAAGTAAAGGAATCAATCCCAAACCAAATTGAGGGTTAGAGGGCTTGTGTGCACAGGCTTCCTTCAGACAGCTCGTCTCACTGGAACGTGATTCATTTCACTCCTCCTGATGGATTCTGGGGGGGGAAAAAACTGTGCCAGTGTTGCATGTTGGGAATGAACTTATAGCCTAATAGCTGAGGTTGCAGGTTTGATTCCCAGGTGGGGCACAGCAGTGTGTTTTAACAGTGGTTTACCTGAGTGGTTTCAGTTTGTTTCCAGCAGTGTTGACCCTTTATAGGTGTGACATCACAAGTACAGGAGTGGAGTGTTCTTAGCTGAACATTCTCATGCTGATGTAACAGTCACTGCTGGTGACTGACAGCAGTGAAGGGTTAAAAGAAATCAGTGGAAGACTCGCTGGACATTAGAAGAGCATCCTCTGAATGCCTGGATGGGAGGGAACGGGCAAACTAGTAGCAAGGGTTGATGGGCATGTCTGCACATTCCCCTGGTGTCGCCTGAGTTACTGGTGCAAGGCACCTCCATCTGCATTTGCCCTTTTAAAGTTGTGAGATCAGTATGAGATCGGAATCTTCTAAACTGAACATTCCAACGCTGATGTAACAATCGCTACTGAACTGTCACTGAAAGCAACGGAGTTCTGGAACACTGGATTTTGAAGAAGAGGAAAAATAAACATTCCAAAAGGGCCTGTCCTCCAAAGGGTTAAAGTCTCTGAGAGGATTTATGCAAAAAGCAATCAGGTACCCAGGCTGGACTGCTCCAGAGCGTGGGCAGGGCCGGGAGGAGGGGGGGATGAAATATTAAGCTGTGACATGGTCCCTGATAAGCAGAAAATATCCTCTATGTGTCTGGGGCTCTGCGTACATAAATACCCTTCTCTCAGTGACTGGTATTTTCACATGCTGGTCCCAGTCCCAGGGAGTGAGCGGTAAATAAGCTTACGTAAGTCATAAATAATCTGCAGTGGAGCGAGAGGTCCTCATCCTCTGTGGACAGGACTGTTCATGCGCCGGGCGAACCCCAAAACCGCGCGCACGAGCGTGCCCAGTGCGGGAAGACGCCCGCGTCTCGGAGTACGAGAGCTGATCTGGGATCAGTTCAGCCTTTCAGCTCACACTGGATATGGGTAGGACACGGATAGGAGGAGAACTGATCACAGTGCGGTGTATGTCTCTCCTTTTATGGCCGGCATTTATCATTCAGTGGATTCATAGAGGTAGCCCCAGTGTGGTGTGGAGGTGTTTTCTGTTCCAGACCTGAGTTCTTTGGTGGCGTGGGAACTGGGCTGATAACCTACAGGTTGTAGGTTTGATTCCTGGGCATGACACTACATTGCACATTGAGCTAAAGGTGCTTTGCCTCTGCTGCAGTATACTGTATATCCGGCTGCATAAATGGGCACTGAGTCACTCTGGATATGTGCTTCTGCTAAATGTTTAATGCAGTGCAATCTGATTGGACATGCCCAAGTCACTTGCCTGAATTTTATCCAATGAGTGCTGCATCTGCAAAGCTGAAGTTTAATTTAGGCAGGCACGTTTGATGACAGCCAAATATATATTTTTCCCATTCAGTATCTGCTGTGTCTACAAGCATTCTTGAATGGACCTAAATCTGGTGCATACCTGGCCATGTGACTTATGACATCACTTCCTGACAGGAATAAGAAATAAGACACTTGTACAAGGAATCTTGTATGGACAGTCACTCAAAAAGACGGAAAGAAGGAAAAAAATTGATCTGAGCCTGTTGTCTAAACAAAGCCGTACTTACTTAGAATCAGGCTTTTTTCAAAACGAGTGGAATGTGTCACTAGCCAGGCCCAGCTAGCCATGCTACCACGCTAGCTGAGCAAGCTACAAAATCTGTTATTTCAGACTGGGTTCAGTTTCAGGGTAAACATTCTAGGATGGATCTCATCTGAGCAAAGCATTGTGGGACGTTTGTAGGTACATGGTGAGAACTGGATGCTCCCCAGTGTGTGTTCCATACTGATCCAAGTAAAACAATTGCAATGTTCGTAGAATTATGCATATTTTAGGGTTTAACTGCATTTTTTCTGAGCTGTTTGTAAACCCCACGTGACTTGCAGTATGTTTTAGCATAGTTATCAGATGACGTTGGTAAATGTCAGTAAGCTGACCACAGGAGGGGGGGGGGGGGGGGGAATTGGGTATTGGGGGCGGGTTTAGGGACTTTTCAAAAACCCAGTATCACTGCTCTTTGCGAACGTCTTGTGGGCGTCTTAGATACTGAAACAGGAAGAGAGCGCTTATGCGCGTGGGCCGCTAATAGTGTTAGTGTCTCAGTGTCTGCCGTTACCAGATTTAGCGCATGTCACTGTCAACGTGTTAGCGCCGGCCTTACCGCAACAAAGCCTGTTCCTGCTTGAATATGTTATCTCCTTCTGCAGCCGGGCGATTTCAGTCTAAGTACCTTGTCCACGGTTACAGTGAGCCCTGTGATTTAAATGTGTTGGTATGGTAGCTACAGACATGGCCCATCTACCTGGTGTCCAGGAAAATATGGTCATGGCCTTAAAACCGGTCATATATACATTGTACCTTAGCCAATTAGTGTTCAGTTGTTTGTTATATGACTGTTTTGTATGTCGCGGTGGATAAATGCGTCCGCTCAATAAGATGTGATATAAAACGTCATGTACATGAGTAATTAATAAGAAATCTAAAAATAGGATAAAGACTCCGAGGCCAGCTTAGTTTCCCGCGCCCCGCGCTATTGTGCTCACATAGAGGCGTGCGCGGTCACGTGACCCTGGTCACATGACCCTGGGAAAGCACCGCACGGCCCAGCTGTGAATGCCATCGGAGAAGGCGGGGCCAGAACCGCGAGCTGTCCCACCGACCGCAGAGACTGCTAATGAGGGACCCCGCGATCCCCAAACGATGTGCAATTAGCGCGGTTTAGTGCCCGGGGGCGATTAACCTGCGCGTGTCTCCCCTGGTTCGCCGAAAGTAGAGGAGAGGAGCGTGAAGCTCGCGGGATGTCATCTGTGGGCTCGACTCCGGTGAGCGTGCAGCGCTGGTCCCGCCGCGGGCCCGGTCACTGGCCTCCCGGGCCCAAACTGGGATCTGAGTCAGTTCCCGAGTGCGATTCCCAGTGGGGAAGTCAGCTGGGAATACCGTCTGCTGGAGAACTTGAGGAATGGAGGCTTTGGGAATGCTGACCCCGGATCTGGGGGGGAAGACGCAGGGAGCAACGTGTGTGTGTGTGTGTGTGTGCGTGTGTGTTTATATGTGTGTGTGTGTGTGTGTGTGTGGTGTGTGTGCATGTGTATGTGTGTGCATGTGTGTTGTGTGTGAGTGTAAATGTGGAAACGCCATTTGAGAAACTTGAGAGAGGATAAGCATTTAACACACACAAACACATGTAATAACTGTGTAATAAGTATGTAACATGGGATACTTCATATGCACGGTTACTTTTAAATGGTAAATGGTTGGCATTTATATAGTGCCTTTATCCAAAGTGCTGTACAATTAATGCTTCTCATTCATCCATTCATACACACACTCACACACCAACAGCGATTGGCTGCCATGCAAGGCGCCGACCAGCTCGTCAGGAGCATTTTAGGGGTTAGGTGTCTTGCTCAGGGACACTTCGACACAGCCCGGGCGGGGGATAGAACCGGCAGCCCTCCGACTGCCAGACGACTGCTCTTACTGCCTGAGCCATGTCGCCCCTTTTTACTTTTAAGTTAAAAGTTAATTTTATTTTTTTCTGCTGAATGTGTGTGTTGCTTGCTCATTACGAATGTCTCTTCAGCTAAAACAAATTCCCACTCTGTGCACTGACTGTGGCCGTGTGCTAGAGGTGCCACAGTATATGTTTCCAAAGTTCTTTTGTTTCAGGGTTGGGACTGCACCATAGTGATTACGGAACAGGGGTCCTGATATTATGACCCCAATGTTGAGCGTTTGATTCCTCACGCCATTGTCCCTTTGACCAAGTGATTTAATTTAATCTGAATACCTTCTGTAGACATCCAGCTATATAAATGGATTTTATGCAGAAATTTAAGTCGCTAATTAAGTCACTCTGAGTCAGTGTATCTGGTATATTCCTAAACATTTGTCACGTTCTACTGCCAAAATTTTAACTCAGCATTATTACATTAGTTATTTAGCTGACACTTTTATCCAAGAAGTGACTTACAGTTGATAACACTAAGCAGGGGCCAATCCCCCCTGGAGCAATGTGGGGGTTACAGGCCTTGCTGCACAGCTGCACTAATCTTATCATGGCTACACTGGGGCTTGAACCACCAACCTTCCGGGTCCTAGTCGTGCACCTTAGCCCCCCGGCCATACTCAGTGAGCTGGGGTCAGTCTTCCCTGGCTGTCCCCTAACTTTCTCCATTATGATCTAAAAGGCAAAACAGGTCCTGGTTCGGCGTACCTCCTCTGAAATGCTTACCTCTTGAATATGAATATCGATCTTTGTGATGTCTTTTGTCAATGTGCAACTCTTGTTTTTCTTTTATTGAATTGACGTGTTTCTATGCTACATGTTCTGTGCAAATGGCACTGTAACTGCATGTAACGAGCGATGCTGAGTGCCTGCTGGGATACGCGGATACGCGTTATTAATTTGATCTGTGCGATGCCACGGGCTTTCTCACTGTTTGACAATCTGTGGAGGCTACAGACAGACCAGAGAATCTGGAACATCGTGAGTCCAGGTGCAGGGTTCTGGAGAACGAGGGAGAATTAGGAGAATAACGGGGACTGCTAGGTGTGGAACAATTCATTCAATTCACGGATGGTGCAGTGGGTAGCACTGCCGCCCCACAGCAAGGAAGTCCTGGGTTCGAATCCCTGTCGGCCGGAGCCTCTCAGTGTGTTCTCCCCGTGTTCACGTGGGTTTCCTCCCACAGTCCAAAGGTTAGGCTGATTGGAGAGTCTAAATTGCCTGTGGGCATGAGTGTGTGACTGGCGACCCAGGACTGGCAACCTGTCCAGGTTGTATTCCTGTATTCTTGTATTCGCCAAATGTATATGCCCCCGTGACCCTGTTCAGGATAAGCAGGTTCAGATAATGAATGGATGGATGGATATCTTTTTGAAAATGCTGCCACCTGTTGGACAGTCGACGTAAACACACAGGGTGCATAATTGACCACCAAGCAAAGGCTGGTGTTTAATCAACTTTTCATTAACTTTGAATGAAAAACCAAAAGTTTTTACAAGCACAGTTTGGGGAGTTGAGCACTACCTTTTTGCAGAAAAATTGATACTGCTGTTTACTTTCTACTCAAATTTAGGGATGAGAGTTGAGTTCTTGCATTTATGTGAAATGAGAATACATGAGAAATATTTCATATTTAATACACCCCAGGGATTTTTCTAGGGAAGATTAGCATGATGTCGCATCTATAAATCGAAATTCTGATACGTGCGGTGAAACTTTAAAAAGCTTATATATCCTTTAAAATTCTTGATGATTTCTTCATTTCAATGTGTTTGAGTTCAGAGTTGACCAGTTACAGAATTATATGAAAAGCTGTGAAAATTGTCGAAATAGTCAATCCCTCCCAAGTACAGGGTAGTTTTGCTGGTTATTGCCTACTAGAAGCAGACTGGCAGTTGACTGGCAGTCGGAGGGTTGCCAGTTCAAGACACCTAACCCCCAAATGATGAGCTGTTGGGCCAACGGCCGTTGCTGTGTGAGTGTTTGTATGAATGGGTGAATGAGAAGCATCAATTGTACAGCGCTTTGGATAAACGTGCTATATAAATGCCAACCATTTTCCATTTTAATCGGGCCTGCTGTTTTAAACGGATCCTGTCTGTGAGGACAGGAGCTGGGGGAAACGCGTGGATGGAGAGTGACGTTGCCCCCCCGTGTTTGCGAAATCCCCACTCCCCGCTTAACGCCTCTCCCGCTTGCCTTCCCCAGGGTCGTTCAACGTGAGCCTGCGTCCGCCCGACACGCTCTTCAAGGTGATCTTCTGGCTGGGCTACTTCAACAGCTGCCTGAACCCCATCATCTACCCCTGCTACAGCCGCGAGTTCAAGCTGGCCTTCATCCGCATCCTGCGGTGCCAGTGGAGGCGCAGGAAACGCCCAGGCTGGCGGGCCTACCACTGCCGGAGCTCCAACTTCAGCTCCTCCGGCCGCTCGCGCAAGGACTCGTCGGACAACGCCTCGGGGTGCCTGAACGGCAGCCAGCGCACCCTGTCCTCCGCCAGCCCCAGCCCCAGCTACCTGAGCAAGGCGCCGCGCGGGGGCTTCCCGCTGGAGCCCCGCCACAGCTGGGCGCCGCGCTTCTCCCTGCCGGGGAGCGCCCTGGAGGGGGCCGAGTTCGGCACGACCCCGCCCCGGCGGGGCCCGTCCGCCCCGGGCGCCGAGAGGAACGGGAGCCCGGGGGGCTCGGAGTCGCCGGCCTCCGCCGCCGGGAACCCCGTGTGATACGGCGTGACCCCCCGCCCCCACCCCCGATCGCACACGCGAGAGAGAGAGAGAGAGAGAGAGAGAGAGAGAGAGAGAGAGAGAGAGAGAGAGGCCGTGTCGTTGCTAAGGACGATGTCGGCGTTGGCCCTCCCGGATGTTGGCGGTGACAGCGGCGGTTGTCGGGGGTCGGTGCTGCTTTCGCCCACAGAGAGGCTCAAGGTCAGGTCAAGGTTGGGTCAAGGTCGGGTCAAGGTCGGGTTAAAGGTCAGGTCAAGGTCGGGTCAAGGTCGGGTCAAGGTTGAGTTTAACACGAGCACCCTGACAGTGTCACTGGAGGCCTCCCACACTGCCTGCGGTGATAAATAGAGGTTTTAAACTGAAGGACAAAGTGAGACTGACTCATACAAGTACTGGCCTCATGAGATGAAAAATCATTCCTCCTGTTGAAGGAAAAATGGGAAACGTTGTTTTATAGGCTGCCTTTCTTTAGCGTAGTCATGTGGTGTCTTCATTGCCTGGTCCTTTAGACGTAATCGAACGCTGTCAAAATCGGTTCAGAAGCGTAAAGGACAAAAGCTGATCTGAACTGACTGAACTGAGAAAGTGTTTGAGTTTCTCTGGTTGTGTGCCAGCCTCAGGAGTTGATTGTTTCTCTTTACGGTGAAGAACACGCGAGTCTGGAAACCTCAACATGCGGACACACATCTGCATTAATGTGTCACAGGCAGAAGGGATCGAAGAGAGCTCTTAAAACCACCCTTTATCTTCATTATTTTTCCACTGGTACTCACACCTTGTACAAACACCCAGATGATCTTGTTTTACTTTCAGTGTGTGTGATTTGGTAAACTCAGTGTGTGTGATTGAGTGATCTCAGTGTGTGATTGGGTAAACTCAGTGTGTGTTATTGGGTAAACTCAGTGTGTGTGATTGGGTAAACTCAGTGTGTGATTGGGTAAACTCAGTGTGTGTGATTGGGTAAACTCAGTATGTGATTGGGTAAACTCAGTGTGTGATTGGGTAAACTCAGTATGTGTGATTGGGTAAACTCAGTGTGTGATTGGGTGAACTCAGTGTGTGTGATTGGGTGAACTCAGTGTGTGATTGGGTAAACTCAGTATGTGTGATTGGGTAAACTCAGTGTGTGATTGGGTGAACTTAGTGTGTGATTTGGTGAATTCAGTGTGTGATTGGGTGAACTCAGTGTGTGATTTGGTGAAGTCAGTGTGTGATTGGGTGAACGCAGTGTGTGAAAAGAACACTTGTGTCAGGTTGTAACACATTGCAAACAGATTCTCCCTCACAGAAAGTAATATATGACATGAGATAAAACGATAATATTTATTTAATATATGTCAAAATATGTTGTCAATTTTATAAGATATATAAATTATTCCCACTGTCATATACTGTAATTTCACACCTTTTACGCATATTGTGTATGTTCCTGCAAATATGTTTTTTTAATTGCATGTAAGAAAGCTGCAATAATTGATATATTTGTAGCATGATATATTTCAAATTGTGTAAGCATCAACCATCGAACAGTGTCATGAAGTACACTGTTTCCTGTAAATACATCACAAATTAATTCAGTTAATTCAAGAGTTTTCTGTTCTAGGAAGGAATTTGTTGACAATGGAATCTTTCAACATCACCGTCCGAAAAATATACATGTAATAACAATTCCAGAGTGAAAATGACATTCAATAGACTCTCAGATCCCTCCGAAATCTGGAACCTTCTGCTCGACCTGTTCATCGTTTTCGTTAAAGAAAGGAAAACTGAACGGAGTGATCGCTAGCGCTCCTCTCCATAGACAGCATCCGGCCGACGGCGGCTTTTTAAAGCGCGGTGAGAGTGGGTTGCGTTTCGCAGCCTTCGCCCCGGTCTCGCCCCGGTCTCGCCCCGGTCTCGCCCCGGTCTCGCCCCGGTCTCGGCCCGGTCTTGGCCCGGTCTCTGCCCCGGTCTCGCCCCGGTCTCGGCCCGGTCTCGCCCCGGTCTCGCCCCGGTCTCGGCCCGGTCTCGGCCCGGTTTCAGCCCGGTCTCGCCCCGGTCTCGCCCCGGTCTCGGCCCGGTCTCGGCCCGGTCTCGGCCCGGTTTCGGCCCGGTCTCGCCCCGGTCTCGCCCCGGTCTCGGCCCGGTCTCGGCCCGGTTTCAGCCCGGTCTCGCCCCGGTCTCGCCCCGGTCTCAACCCGGTCTCGGCCCGGTCTCGGCCCGGTTTCAGCCCGGTCTCGGCCCGGTCTCGGCCCGGTCTCGGCCCGGTCGCTAGGCACACAGAACCCAAGCCCCGGCACCGGGAGGCCCTTTCAGTGTCCATTCCCATCAGGACAGCCCAATCGGATCTGGGCACGACTGGTCGAGGGGCCGCTTTAGCCAATCGCGGAGGGGATTGGTGGAGCATCCGGATTGGACCAGGGGGAGAGGTCAGGTGAGCCACGCTGTGGAGATCACCGCGTTTCCATGGCGATGGCGTTTGATCCTCCCACACGGCCAGCTGCACTGTAAATACAGATAGCAAACAGAAACATAGGGTTTATGTATTTTATGCTGTGTACTGAAGTTAGGCACATAAATTATTCTAGTTTGTTATCATTCCTCTTTCATTTTGTTTTTGTGGGAGATGTTGGTAATAAAACAACTTTATGGATGTTATTTATTGTCATCTAGTTATTTTCGGGCTACAAAGGACATGTAGATGTGCACAAGATAGAACTGAGTTTTTATTCAATGGCTGTTGCCTCCGTAAGAAAAATAAATATTGCAGTAATAACACCTGTTTTTTAGGAGTGCCTTTGTTTGTTTATCATAGCAAATATTGTCTGGAGCAATGTGGGTTTAAAGGCCCAATGGCTTTGCGGATCTTAATGTGACTACACCGGGTATCAAATCACTGACCTTGCAGGTCCCTGCCATGTACCATAACCATTAGGCTGCAGGCTGCCCCATACACTTTTTACACTACATTGCAGGCAGTTAGCAGACACGCATTTGCACTGTACAAGAACAGTGCCTTAACTGCAGGAGCATTGACAACAGGGGCGTGTTCAACTGGAAACCGTTTCGCTACAGTTTCTGTGTTGAACGATATGTTTCCTCCCAACAGTGGGCAATGTATTGGCTTTGTCAGTTTGGGCTTAACATGGCCCTGGCTTTGGTCTGCTTCAGCACTAAGTGCTAAATTGAAGTCTTTGATTGGCTAAAGTGACAGAACACATCGTCTCAAAGGCCCTAGATCGAAAAGGAAACCAGAACAATCAGCAGATATGTATTTCCAAATTGGAAAGAAAAGAAAAAGGGAGAGGATTGTTTTCCAGCATGACCTGTAGCCGATTCTGCTGTGACTCCCAATAAAGGGTAATTTAGTGAAAGTAAAAACATCAGTAATGAATGTTGGGTGGGAGACTTTTTACCGGGGTCTCTAGGGTTCATCTTCACTTTAGCAGAGCAGCACGATGTGGCTTGGGGAGTTTTTGAACAGAAAGTACTGCCTGGCACCCTGGCTCCTACTGAGATCCAATAATCTATTAACAAGCCAATGTACAGACAACCGCTTCAGGGACGGACACCAGTGATTGAACGCTGTGGGCCAAGCCAATTATGGGTATAAAACACAGGTGCAGAGGTTATGATGAAAAACAGGTTGTTGTGCCGGGCGTTTAAGCTCCAGGAAGCGAGGTCTAAGACACGGCTTCCCTCCTCTGTGCTTCGCTGTCAGAGACTGATGAAGCGGACAGCTCCAGGGAGACAAGCTCTGATTCCTGAACAGTGGATAATCCGTACCTGTCTAAAGGCTCACAGGCTCCACCCTGCTGTACGGAGGTGCTCTGCTGGTGTCTGCGGAACGGGGAGAGGAATGAGGATGAGGAGGATGGTGATTTTCTCACACACTAACGTGCACTGACCCACACGCACGTGCACTGACCCACACGCATGTGCACTGACACACACACACATGTGCACTGACACACATGCACATGCACACGCAAGCATACATAATGGGGCGCCATTGGCTCAGGTGGTAAGAGCAGTCATCTGCCATTTGGAGGGTTGCCGGTTCGATCCCACCCTGGGTATGTCGCAGTGTCCCTGAGCAAGACACCTAACCCCTACGTGCTCCTGACGAGCTGGTCGGTATGGGTGAATGAGAAGCATCAATTGTACAGCACTTTGGATAAAGGCTCTACATAAATGCCAACCATTTACCATTACACACTCATACACACATGCATGCATACACACACACATGCACGGGACTGATATACTCTCTCTAGAAAACAGAGGTGATAGAATGTTGATATTACTAATGGTGATCTTTTTCCCCAGGGCTACAACACCACTGGCTGATTTTCACTGGCGTTTAAAGTGTGAGATCACATACGGGATAAGAATGTTCTTAAATGAACAACATTCTAATGCTGATGTCACAATCATTACATTACATTACATTACATTATTGGCATTTGGCAGACGCTCTTATCCAGAGCGACGTACAACAAAGTGCATACCCATAACCAGGGATAAGTTCGCTGAAAGACCCTAGAGGTAAGTACAATTTCAACTGCTACCTGTACAACAAAGATAAGGAAAAGGGCCATTTCCTTTTTTTTTTTTTTTTGAACAAACAAACAAGAGCAAAAGTGACCAAAGTTAACTATCCAAACACTGCTTACCTAGCCAACTAAAAATACCGATACACAAAGCAAGTCACAGAGACAACAATTAAGGTTCACAGGGAGGTAGGGAGGGATGGGGAGAGGTGCTGCTTGAAGAGGTGCGTCTCGGCCCGGTGCTCCTGACAAGCTGGTTAGTGCCAGCCAATAATGAGGCTATCTACTACCATTCAGGGACGTTACAGTTAGTGCATGTCACATGATAATACACACATCTAGTGACCCGTGCAATGTAGGCCCAATGATATCGCTGCTCAAATAGCCTACATTCCTCAAGTCATATTGATATTATATATTTCTATTTGTGTCCAGAATGGAGAACTGATTTAATTATTGGAGGACGAGCTCCAAACTGACCAAATGCCATTGCCACGCACCACACTCAAACCTGCAACCAGCTCTGAAGGATTGTGCGCGCGCGTAATTTAACCGCACAGGCTGCAGACCCGCGACATGAACCCAGGGACCAAACCCTCGAGTAACCGGCTTCCCGTCTCTCTCAATGGTCAGTGTCAACGAAACTCATTTACGTGGTATACATGAAATTCCAGCATCCTTTTTTGAAAGATAAATACGGTCGTGCGAGCTTATAATATAATTCAATGTAAAACAGCAGCATTCTGAATGTGACAGAGTTCAGTAATATTCAGAACCGTTACGTTTCCTCCCAGGTATGATAACCAAATAAAGGGGAAAAACATAATTCCTTTGCGGACACAAGTTTCAATGTGAAATAAAGATGTATTTAAAATACTTACTTGTGTGGACAGATTTTGCCATTTACAAAATTAGCTCACGCAATAAGCTACTACGTGTGTGTGCGTGTGTGTGTGAGAGAGAGAGAGAGAGAGAGAGAGAGAGAGAGAGAGAGAGAGAGAGAGAGAGAGAGAGAGAGAGCGAGAGAGAGAGAGAGGGGGGGTGTCAAAAGGATATTGGTTCTATCCTTAGTATTTTTACAAAACAGTTTTGGATTCTTTATTTTTATTTTTGTATATAGTCATGAATTCATTAAGCTGTCCGAGTATTGCGTGCATTTAGGAATATATTGAAAATTTGAGATATTTTGCAATATGTCCAAATACACATGTTATTAGATGTTATAATATCGCAGCACTGCATATCCCAGAATGCTCTCGTCTGAATTCTGATTCGTCAAGGGAAGACGGAAGTTAATTTCAAGAAAGGACGAGCTGGCCTCAGGTAAGAATAACAAGCAAGCCTTTTCGTGGTTTCTGCGTTAACTTTCTAACTACGTTTTCATAAGAAATACTGTTCACCAAAACCAAACAGATACCCTGGTTCTTGAACCATGGTGCCACGCATAATATTAACGAGCAAAGCATATTCCCGTATTTGGTTTCGCAACAACACCACCACATAAATAGAACAGGCTTAGGTGTGCGCTAATAGTAGTAATTATTTTTAGTTTTGTGCTATGATTCTGGACATGATCATATACAACTTCTGAAGTTTTTAGGTTTATGTACGTAACAAATGAGCTGAGCTAGCTAGCGATAGCAATAACGCTAGTTAGCCACAGTGGGGACTTCAGCTAGCCAGAAGGTTTGCTAACGTGACTCATTCAGCTAAATTACATTAGCATGAAACAGACACGAAAATGACATCGAGTTTTAGCTCGATGTAATTTCAGATAGATGGACATTTTATAGACACAGATAGCTAAAAGGTTACAGTTTTATTTACAGTGGCTATTGCCTCACCGAACCACAGAAGAACTGTCTACGGGCCTTAGTTTTTACTTTTGTATATCTTGCGAGCTAGATAGTCTAGTTAGCTGGCTATCTAACTAACAGTTTGCTATATCACAACTATCTCATCTGGTTAACAAAGCTAGTTATCATTGCTCAGCCCAAACACGACAGTCAGAAATCTTCGAAACGGAAGTGTTTAAAATGTCCTTATGACAAAGCTGATATTTTTCTTACCAAGTTAAGAAGCTAGTTATAGCAGCAGTTAAACTATATTTCTCTATGTTGTTACTTTGTTTTAGATTAGGGGGCACACGTTTACGCCATGTCAGTGGTCCCAAAACTTGGTCCTGTGTCTGGTTTTCGTTCCAACCATAATTGCATAATCTTCCAAGCAGTTAATTTTGCTTAATTAGGTGCTTCATGTTTAGAGCGGCAATGTAAGCCACATTATATCAGGAATAGCTATGCATGCCATTGATATACAACCCCCACGTTCACATTGTGCTATATTTCAAATAACTGCATAAAATGAAGTGCATTGTTGACTGATCAAACTAAAGCCTGAGGTGAATCAATATGCTCCTAATTGGTGAAAGTGTGGACATCTAACGCATGTCCATCTAAACGATGACATGACATCTAAACGAACCATCCGAAAGATCATGAAAACAATTCAGACAAATAAAATAATGAGCCAACCCTGTATGGTGTCAATTATTAATTAAATAAAACGCATGTTCATCAAACTAAATACGAGCTTATTGATTAACCTCAGCCTTTCATTTGATCAAACAATGTCACCTCTTTATGTAATTGTTTGCAATATAGCGCAACAAGCCAAATACAACATGGGGGTTTTATTCTTATGGAATGCGAAGCTATTTCTGGTAAAATGCATATTAAGAGGATACATAATCCCTCTAAACATGAACAGCTCGATACAATTCTGGGATTGCAATTGTGGTTGGAATGAAAACCAGCATAGTCAGGAGGAGGAGGGGGCGAGGACCAGGTTTGGGAACCATTGCGCTGTGTGTGAAATCTACTCCAGTCAATCGCGTTGTTTGCGAAAAGGATTTTAAATGTTTCGCAATGTTCTGGTAAGCCAGCGTTCAGCAGCGACTGACAATTACTGGTGTGTTGTGATCCGTCTACATTACACTAATGGCATTTGGCAGACGCTCTTATCCAGAACGACGTACAGTTGATTAGACTAAGCAGGGAACAGTCCTCCCCTGGAGCAGTGTGGGGTTAAGGGCTTTGCTCAAGGGCCCAACGGCTGTGCGGATCTCATTGTGGCTACACGGGGATCGAACCACCGACCTCCCAGTCACGTACCTTAACCACTACGCTACAGGCCGCCCTGTCTACGTACCTACAAGCAGAACAATACTGTTCTCTGTAGTTTTGAGAGTTCAAAGAAAATAAAGATTACTCGTTCTGTTCAGTAATAGTAAAGACGTAGGCCTGTGAAACAAAAATAGGTTTCATCTATGCCCTACGTTTCAGCGAGAAATATGTTCAATCTTGATGTCAGTCCCCTGTGGAGGGAGCTACTATAAGTATTCGGTTGCATAGCGAATAATCATTATTTTTTGGATTTATCACTCAATAGCTGTAAAATAAGATTATGTATGGTCTTTGTGCGTTTTGAATATTGGATACGGCTGAGCACAGTAAAATGGTGGGTTTTCAGGTCTGTGTGAGGAGTTTTGGATATTGGTCGTTTACACAGTAAAATGACGGCGTTTCACGTCGGACCTGTCTGATGAAGTGTTATCGCTCCAGGGTGCAGGGAGATTTTTCCAATGGAGTCTGGCATGGAGGAGGAGAGGTTTACCGAAGTCCTGAGCACCCTCACCGTGTCGGAGCGGCGCGGCAGTCCCGAGGGCAGCGCTGGCGGCC